>NC_051220.1:5325000-5625000 GCF_015220715.1 Pygocentrus nattereri | reverse complement strand
GAAAGTAAGTCATAATCATGAGAAAAAAGGTCATAATTTTGAGATGGAGTCATTATGAACTGCTAAGTTATGATTATAAGAAAATAAGACATAAACATTAGAGAAAAGGTCATAATTTTGAGTTGGAGTCATTATTTTGAGCTGCTAAGTCATAATTATGAGTAAGTAAGCCACAGTAATGGGAAACCGTTTCATTACTGCGACTTATTAAATGTTTTTCTAGCAGAGTAAACAGGTGTACACTAGCCAGGGCCCTCACTAGTGCGCGGCAGGTACTAGGAGTGCACAGGACTCCGGAGCGCGAATCGGGACGCAGCCGGGCTCCGTCTGGTAAATGACATCACGAGGCGCAGCGAATTGTGGGAAGCGGTAGCGCGTTTTCCACGGACGGTTTTTGTCGCAGCTTTCGGTGGAAATGGACGCGGGGTTTTTCCGCGTAAGTTAACGGGTTCTGTGGGATTAGCGGCGCCCAGTTAGAAGACTGGAGAACCTGGATGCACTTCGTTTGTCCTCAGTTATTTATAAATCACGCGTTTGTTCGGTAATGGTGGAAGAAGCGCGATGCTAACTCGTTAGCTGGTTAGCTAGCTCGTGAGCTAAGCGGGAGTGAAATGGCGGACGAGTCGGATAAGCGGGGAACTTGTCTAACTGGCGGTGTTTTCGGTTTACTTACTCGCGCTGGGGCTCAATAATATGCCACAATAAAGTCGTTAATGCTGTGCGGGTGTAAATGATGGTCTGGCGCCGATTAAGCGGCTAACTGCAACGAAGCCGAAGCCAGCTTCCTACTCGCCAGCTTCGTGTTCGTATTTTCCCGTTCCACCTTAAATGTTGCAGCCGCTGCGTGCTAGCGCCGTAGGCCTGGGGCACCAGAGTGTAACTGCTGCACCATTTAAGGTGGAACGAGAAGCGGGCGAGTAGGAAGCCGACTTCAGCCTCGACTAGTGGCCGAGCGACGTTTCCCACAAGCCGTTAGCTTAGCAGGCTGGCTAACGTTAAAGGGGGGCGCCACCGATTTTTCAAAATTTTAAACCACTTCCGCCATTGTGATGTGAAGTCGTTCAGGGTGGTTTGACATGAAATGGTTAATCGTAGAGAAACGCACGGACTCTGATTTCTGTAGCTACAGTGGTGCTGATAGGAACCAGGGCTCCCCACGGCCACAACGCGAATAAAGCCGGTTTAGTTCCTGCCCAGCGCCGCCTGCACGTGTTTCTGACCGCGCCGGCGCCTTTGTGAGTTATTCCTTTGAATGGTTTGTGCTTTTCGTTGCAGGGAACGAGCGCGGAGCAAGATAATCGCTTCAGCAACAAACACAAGAAGCTGCTGAAGCAGCTGAAGTTTGCAGAATGTCTGGAGAAAAAGGTGTGTAGCACTGTTTTTGTCTTTTGTGAGGGTGTGGTTGGTTAGTGTAGAAGTTAACACCTCTGCCTTCTACGCTGTAGACTGGGGTTCAACCCCCCACCTGGGTAAACGCCCTTCTCTATACCAATAAAGAGTCCTTGGGCAAGATTCCTAGCAGCACCCTTGTCTACTCGTGTGATCAAATTGTAAGTCGCTCTGGATAAGAGCGCCAGCCAAATGCCGTAAATGTAAGAACTGATGAATCCTTTGTGTGAACCTCTCAAATACCTCTCTTGTAGAGTCACAGCAAAAGTGTCTAATTTCCGGGTGCAGATTTGAGCTCATATGGACTTCAGACTTTGTACCTATTAAGGCGCACACATGCAGCCAAAAGGGAAACTAACATTTTCTTGTTGTAGGTTATTGGGCAGTACTGGATTAAACCTTGGAAATTCAGTGATGTGGACCACTGGAGTCGTCCTCGTTATGCCCATATTAGGAACTCCGGGTCTAATCTTCATTTCTCTATGGGCAGAATGAAGAGGGTTTTTGAAAAAGTCGCCTCTATTGCCCCCCGGTGTTGAATTAAAACGCTCAGAACCTGATATGTTTTGTCCTGTGAACATCATTCTCCCGAACACCACTGGATCCTCCAAATTACAGGTTGTTAAAGAGCTTTAAAACTAATATTACTACATGCGAGTGAAAGCTACTGCGCATCGATTTGATGTCACTAAGCTGCACGAAACTAAGGCAGGCTGTGGTGGTGGTCTGACGAGCTGTGCTTTCTTATCTTCTACAGTAGCGCACAATTACAGGTAAATAAAAACAGTGAATAAAACCTCTGGGTGGGATATTTTGTTAGGCTAAAACTCCTGATCGAAAATACGCCCCTCCATGACGCTGAAGTCAGCTTCTTTCTAGCCTGCTGCTTGTTCGAATTTCCCCATTCCACCTTAAATGGCACAGCAGTTGAGAACGACTGCTGCGCCATTTAAGGTGGACCGGGAAAAGTCGAACAAAAAGCTGGCGAATGTTCTGAGAAAATGCTACTAGGATTAAAATAGGAATTAGGATATTCTGAGAGCTGGAATCAGTTTATCGGGGCTAAAAAACTGCTTAAGGAGGCTGCCGGTCCAGTGATGTGAATTCAGTGCACAGTAGCTTTAGCTCATGTGTAGCAATGTACATATTTCAACTCGATAGAGACGATTTTCCGGAAACCCTATTCATTCTGCCCATAGAGAAATGAAGCTTAGACCCGGAGTTCCTAATATGGGCATAAGAGCATGGCCCTGATTACAAAATGAGGACGTGACTACAGTGTCTATTGGACAGAAGCCTGTTTAAAGGGGCTCAGTGTTTCCTTATCTGAACGTTTGGTCTCTCAGGTGGATATGACCAAGGTAAACCTGGAGGTCATCAAGCCTTGGATCACGCAGCGAGTGACGGAGATCCTTGGCTTCGAGGACGACGTCGTCATCGAGTTCGTTTTCAACCAGCTGGAGGAGAAGGTAGTTTCATTGATTCCACTTTCCTCCTCCTTTCTTTGGTTACATGCAGACAGGGTTGCAGTAGTTGTACATTTGTACTCTCTCTGGATGGCAGAGGGATTGGAAAAGAGTGAAAATGCATCAGACGTGCTTAGAATCATTCTTGGAACGAATACTGTAGCAACACAAAGAGAGAGGCCCAGTTTTGTGTCTTCTGTCTGGTAGAGATGGGTAAAGAATCAAATGGACTTGCTGAAGATGCTGTGATAATGTGAAAATATCTATCTAAACAACACTTTTTTTCTAATGATGATGTGATTTATGATTTAAAAGGCCTGAACCAATATGGATGTTATACCTTGCAACAGAAGTATAGCACCAACACCTAATTAGATCTCACCTGAGCCCAAAGTCTCACTGAACCCAACTCTCCCTTGATGATGAACTTTGTATTTTGAGGTGAGTTGTGAACAGGGATTATGACATTAGAATCGTGTCAACTTAATCAGTTGTTTGCTCTTTATTCCAGAGTTGAAATTTACCATAACATTTCTAAATATAAATACCAAATGGGTTTTCTGGCACAGAAGCAGAAAAGCCATGAATTGCTGCAGAAAACTTGTACACTAACGTTCAAAGTTTGGAATCACCATTTTAAAAGTTTGGAATCACAGTTTTCACTAATACAAAACCTGTTTAGTTGCTGGTGCATGGAAAAATATCATAGGCGGCAAAATCACCAATTTCCCTTGTAGGATCAATAACGTACGTAATGTAATGTCACAAGATTTCTAATAATTATTGATTTCAGCATTTTTTAATGATTAACAGAGCTGTGGTTGATTCTAAAATGACTGCAAAACATTCATATAATTAGAATGTATTGAATGCCTCACATTTCCGGTGTTGATCAAATCACAAGGCACTTTAATCAAACACATCATAAAGAAATAGTTCTTGGATATTAATCATCCTTCAGTGAGTTATTGGTGTTCCCAGAATACTTGAAATATTGACTAAACCGTGTTAAAATACATATAGTCTGTCATTTGTGACGTTTAAGCGTACATTAAATTAGTTACGTTGAACTTATTTCAGTTAGCAATGCATTGAAGTTAGAATCCTTGGTTGAATCCGAAAACCGGATTTTCCCGTCTGTTTTCTTTTTTTTTGTTGTATTCGGCGTATCGGGCAGAAGGTCGTGTTTTCGGGTTGCATCAAACCTGTAGTGGTGAAGTTCTTGGGTGTGGTGCCTCCTCCTAATACTCAGCATAAACATTTATTATAAATTGCTTGTCTAATGTCCCAGAAGCTTATTAAATCACTAAATATTTAATATTCAACGGTTTATTTTTTCCTCTCTCATTTTGGCCGTTTTTGGTTATACCGCTTCAGTGGCCGAAATGGCTGCATCTCCTCTCGTATATAAAGTCGTAGTGATTAGCATGCCCTGTGATTTCAAACTTTTGAACGGTAGTGTAACTTTGACAGCTGTCTGTTTAAAGTAATCTTATTTAACACCAGATTTTGTACGATGCTATTTTAACCATTTTAATTGGACGTTTCTATTAGACAGTGAAGGAACAGCATTGCATTGTGTTACTTAGGAAAATGGCACAGTGCATCCTTAGTTGAAATGCTTTATTTTTACCTACCTTGTTGGTTTGTGTTAGAAGTTAAGACAGTTTTCCTGTTTAAGCCAGTCTCCTTTCTTTGATTACTGTCTAAAGTTGGTTTTGAGTCTTCAGTTACTGTGGTGAGGACTCCATAAAGGTATCGTCTTGTCTCAATCAGCCTTCTTCAGTCTAACAGAAAAAAAAACAAACAAATGTATACATACTCTCCCTTCCAGTAGAAAATTGCCTATTTTCTGTAACTATATCTTAATGTTGAAAGCCAGCAATATCATATGATTGGTATCTTATACTGTAGACCAGGGTTCTTTAAATCTGGTCATGGAGGGTCTGCGTCAAGCGCTGTTTGGTGGTTTTCGTTCTCAAGCACACCCAATGAACTTGACAGTTAACAGGTGAATTAAATCAGGTGTGTTTGGTCACTGAAGGCACCAAAATATGCAGGACACCAGCCTTCCAGAACCAGTTTAGAGGAACCCTGCTGTAGACTTTATTGGTCAGTTTACCTCCTTACTTTTCCTTTCTGCTCTTGACTTAGATTGATTGAAAAATAAAAACCCATTTTTACATGCTATGTGTACTCATTATTGCTTGTTCGTCTCTTGCAATTTAGATAAATGATATAACATTATACTCAAGGTGGTTGAGTCACAAGCAGTAGGGAGGCGGAAGCAAGCCAGTGGAGCGTCCCTGTCTGTGCAGGAGTGGCGGGTGCTCCAATCCCCCTCCCCGAACCCGCAGAGCCTGCAGGATGCGCACACTGAAGACACCGGGACTGTACTTGCTTTGTGGGGTTTTGACACACTCTGTATTGTGGATTTATTGTTGCTGTGTCACAACAGTAGGGGAAGTAAAAGGAGAGGCAAACTTTTAAAATAGCCTAGAGGTGGGGATGGGTCTTGCAATCAAAGCTCTGGTCTCACTATTTTATTTGCTCTTTTTTATTTATTTATTTATTTGTTTATTTGTTTATTATTTTTGTCTACAAGGAAGGTGGTTTTTAAGACCAGAAAATAAGTAATGCATGCATTTGAGGGAGCCTCTTAGTTTTCTCTTTGATTCTAAATGAGCTTGAATTCAAGCCACTTGGACAATCGGTCAGAGCCGAGTCAGAGCGTAGGAAAAGACAGCAGCGCCTGTTTCCTAATACAAAGTGTTTATTTTGGACTTTCCATAAGTATTTGTTTCCTGATTGTATTTAGAGAGGATAAATGTTAGGATTGGCCATCAGAGCCCATCCTTTTGCTCTTTCTCATTTCATCTCTGTATTAAGCTGTCTGTTTTCCATTCTCTCCGTCCTTGGTGTGTGTGTTGCAGAATCCAGATGGTAAGATGATGCAGATCAACTTGACTGGTTTTCTGAATGGAAAGAACGCTCGAGAGTTCATGAAGGACCTCTGGCCTCTGCTGCTTAGTGCCCAAGAGAACATCGCCGGCATCCCATCTGCCTTCCTGGAGCAGAAAAAGGAGGAGATCAAGCAGAGACAGGTGAGAGAGAGAGAGCAGGTTATCTGGCTGGAGTAAGTTGAGACCTACCTTTACTGCTGCCAAGAGCCAGGACTGAAGAAAATCCTGGGCTCTCTAACTTTTGAATTGAGAAATGTTGTTTATTTATTTAAATCTGAGAAATCAAACGTTAAAGAGATCAAAGTAGGGGTTCTCAGTAATCTGAGTAACTAACTTAAGCTAAAATAAGAATTATTCATTGTTTAAAAAAAAAGATGGTTCTAATTCACTGTTGTACTGGGTAGCCTTCGCTTAAGTTCTCACTGAGTGAGGTCCTGCTTTCTACTTTTCACTTAACTTTGTGGTTAATATTAATGGGCCTTTATCTGTTTTTATTGTAATAGATTGAGCAGGAAAAGCTGGCCTCTTTGAAGAAAATGGACGAAGATAAAAAGGAGAAGGAGAGCAAAGAGAGGTCTAAGAGCCCTAAACGGTGTGTTTGAGTTAACGTTAACATTAGATGGTTCTTTGTCCCCTTTCAAATAATTAATGCTGTAAAATCGGTACGTTTTCAACGTTGGTACTTGTTTCAATATTTGACCCTTTGATGCCAGGAGGAAATCTCGTTCCCCAGCAAAGCGAGAAAGGAAGCGCAGTCACTCACGTTCCCCTCGTCGTAAACCCAGCCCTGCCGCCTCGCCCCCTCCAAGCCCGCCAAATCACAAAGATGAACCTCAGCCAGAGCCTGACCAGTCAGAGCGCTCTAAGGCAGAACCTCTCGTTCAGGAGGCTTCCTCTACAAGGTAATTTGACAGCACCAGCAAATCAGTGTCTTCTGAGCGCTCTTGCTCAGCTGTGTTAGGAGCTTGAACAGAATACTCTGATTAAAAACTCTGTTGCCTGCAGTCAGCCAGACAAAGTTTTATAGCCCATTTCCACTCTGCTCGTGCAGTGACCTTGTAGGTGAGGTGAAGCCGGATTCAGTGTCCGAGACCGCAAAGGATGCGTCTCCGGAGAAAATCACGAAAACAGAAGAAAAGCTGAAAGCACGAGACAGGGATCGGGAAAAGGACGGACGACGAGATCGCCCACGCCATCGTTCCCGGTCTCGTTCACCACGTCCCCGACGACGCCACAGGTCCCGCTCCAGGTAAGGAGAGTCACAAATCTTGGTGAGACTTTAGTAACCAAGTTTGGCACCACATAGTTCATTTCACAGCAGTGTAGAGAGCAGTTGTGAGTAGTACTTGCCTTGCATGGATTCTTCTCTCCTCGTTCCAGGTCATATTCCCCACGACGCAAACCAAGTCCAAGGAGGCGCATGTCTCCCAGACGCAGGAGCCCTCCTAGGCGGCCCCCTCCCCCCAGACACAGACGTAGCCGCTCACCTGCACGCAGGTATATGCAGGAGTTAAACTGAATATTTTTTAATGTGATGGGAGCGCTTGCCAAGTGTGTTAGTTAGCTTACATTAGCTAACGTACATGTATATCAAGGGCTTAGATCGCTGCATAAATTGTTTAAATATTAGAACAGCATAAACGTGACAACTGATTTTGCGTTCATTCATACTCCTTGTTTTACTCAACATCTGCATACCATTGTCCACAACAAATAAGCCATTCACAGTAAAAACTAAAACGTAATTGACACTAAATATTTCCAGTAAAACAAAATTGGTCCTTTGCACAGCAGCATATATGGTTAATGATTACTTTGTCATGCTCCTAGTCAAACTGGAGAATTTCTGTTATAGATGGTGCTGGAATGAAATGACATGAGCTTGTGAATTATTTTAGCTCTGTCTTGTAGATCCTATTCTGTGTGAATATAACCAGGTTTATGCACATCTGCACATTGATGGACCATTTCCCAGGCATATTCTTTGTATGTATGGGTAGACTTCCTGTATGCAAAAACCTGCAATTTTGCATTACTCAAATGCATTCGCTCTGTGTCAGGTCTCTGGTTAGCCTTGCTGAGCTCTAGGGCTGTAAACTCTGGTCCTAGAAATCTAATATCCTGGAAAGTTTTCACACACCTACAATATACATGTTTATATAAAATATTTAAATGCTTCTGAAGTCCTTTATGAACTGGCTCAAATGGTCGCAGGTTAGGGTTGGAACCAAACCTGTCCAAGATTGATCACCTGTGAGCTAAAAACGGATATCTTTTGTTGGGAACCACCGTCCTAATTCATTTAAAAGGGATGCTGATGCTAGCATCCAGTCATGTCGTGCTTATGATCAAAAACCCACTGGTTTTAACGGTCCCTCGTTTTTTTTCTGCACAAGGCGGCGCTCTCGTTCTCGGTCATCCTCGGGCAGCTCCTCCTCACGCTCACCCCACAAGAGACCGGTGAAAAGGGGATCAGTCACACCACCCAGAAAACAGCCGCGCCACGCTGAGCCACCCTCGAGCCCGTCCAGAAGACGCCGCAGCCCTGCAGGCCCTGAGATCAGTCCGTCAGGTAACACATACAAGTGATCAAGTGAATATCACTGTCCCACATGTAATACAAACCCATTGAAGATGGGTCTCAAAAAACAGACACCGCTACCCCCTCTTTACTCATGTTGGATTTTAGTGCCCGATTCCCTACTTTGTTGCCTGAAAGTGGAGAAAAAATATAGTCTGCCAGTTAGTAAGTCTTCATTAAATGCCCACCAGTTTCCTTTAGGGAACCCCTTTTGCACTTTACAGATAATAACATAGAAAACCAGCCAGTTGATCAGTTTTTGCTTTGTTGTACAAGTATACTGTATCATTACAGTGAGAGTGAGTGCTATTACGTTCCTGTATCCATTAGGTAGTGTTATTGTATAGTAAATAGCTGTGCATGAACACCTTGAGAAAAGAACAGGATCAGTTATGTCAGGCACTCAGATTTTTGGTTTAGTTCACTGAAACCAACCGAATACGAGCGTTTAACACAACACTCTTTAATGTGTGCTCATTTTCTTGCTCGTGTTGAAGCAACATTCTGCTGTGCTGTGAGTAAAACTGCCTCGTGTCATTTCAGGTCCAAAGCGCCGTGCTGGTGGACGAAATGAATCGCCATCTCCTGCTCCCAAACCCAGACGATCAGACATATCTGAATCAGGTGAGTGTGTGTGTGTGTGTGTGTGTGTGTGTGTATAGCATGTAGCACTTGTTGGTCAGATGTGTATGCAGTTTGGTGCAGACTGCAATATACATGTTCTTATGCCGAACTGAATGCTTTACCTTGAATTTATCAGCTCTCTTCGCTTATTGCAGCACTCATTTAACAATTTGAATAGCATTAAAACTAAAAACCTAAATTAATCATGAGGTACATTGTAACCACAACTGAAGAATTTGATGGTTCTACTATTTAATGGTACCACCGCCCAGGACGTTATCATGTTTGTTTGGCACTAATGCAACAGAAACTTTTAAAGTGAGCAGGTCAGTGATTTCTCTAGAAGTGGGATTGTTGACCTCTGTGCTATGATGTTGTAAGGATTTGATCGATCAGTGTAGTTATTTAGTTACTCCTAGGGGTTTTTTTTGTTTGTTGTTTTTTGTTTTTTTTTGTTTGTTTTTTTGGAGGATGTAAAGCATGTCAGAGACCCGGGACTGTATTACAGGCTTGATTGTTTTGATTGTGTTTGTTTCGGCTGTGCACTATGGTCGGTTGCAAGAATCAATCTTTTTATTTATATATAATATATAAATAAAAGTCTACAACTGTCGAGTTAAAATCAAAAGAAAAGATTTTTCCGAACAAGTGAGATCTCGGTCGTAACAGAGCAGGAGTGTTGCGTAATAGCCGCTGGCACAAACACTTCTTAACAGTGTGTACCTTTGGGTGTGTTCTTCAAAACGAGGCCAAATTTGTGTTTCCTCCAGAGGGGGTGAATGTCATAAGTTTCAATGTTTGGGGGTGATATATAGAAAAAATATTTTTGGATTCCCAAATTAAGATTTACTCTTATCTTCACCGGTCAGATCTTGAGACAAAAAGTTTCTCTAAAACCTTCAGCTCTCTTGCATACTTGTTCATGTTTTAACAAGATTGTCCACAAGAGGGAGCTACTTGCATTCTAATAACTAGAACCAAAACCTTTTGTTAGGTTTAATGGGTCAATTGAGTATTGTGGCCATGTGAAGTGTCAAGGTTAAGAGGCTTTTGTCGTTCCATCTAATCTGCACAGTGGAGTGAAATTATGTTCCTCCAGGAGCATCACGGTGCAACGGGCCTGATCCAACTAACCAGCTTATATACAACCCCTGAGTTGAAGTGGGTGTGTTAGAGCAGAGATGAGACTAAAATGTGCAAGACAGCAGTGATCAAGTACAGGACCATAGCACTGATCCTGTTCCTTACAGCTGTGCCATCCACAGGTTACACTGTATGGTCCATAGAAGAGTACACTCACCGGCCACTTTATTAGGCTTATTAGGTTTGGTTGCTTGTTAACACAAATAGCTAATCGGCCAATCACATGGCTGCAACTCCGTGCATTTAGGCATGTAGAGGTGGTCAAGACAATTTACTGAAGTGCAGACCGAGCGTCAGAACGGGGAAGAAAGGGGATTTAAGGGACTTCGAACGTGGCGTGGTTGTTGGTGCCAGACGGGCTGGTCTGAGTATTTCAGAAACTGCTGATCTACTGGGGTTTTCACGCACAACCATCTCTAGGGTTTACAGAGAACGGTCCGAAAAAGAGGAAATATCCAGTGAGCGGTCAGTTGTGTGGACGAAAATGCCTTGTTGATGTGAGAGGTCAGAGGAGAACGGGCAGACTGGTTCCAGATGATAGAAAGGCGACAGTAACTCAAATAACCAACCAGAATCTCTGAGGAACGTTTCCAACACTTTGTTGAAAGTCTGCCATGAAGAATTAAGGCAGTTCTGAAGGCAAAAGGGGGTCCGACCTTTTACTAGCAGTACCTAATAGTACCTAATAAAGTGGCCAGTGAGTGTATATTGTGGTATAGAATGCTACAACCCTGAAAGGTTCTGTGTATGCCTCTTTTTCCTTATTAAGGATGAGGGCTCATTAGTGTATATGATTTTTTATATATATATATATATATATATATATATATATATATATATATATATATATATATATATATATATATAAAAATAAAAGGGTTAGAATATAATTTATAATATAATTTGTGTGTATGTAGGCTGGTTGGGTAGTGTGTACTGTTGCCTTTTCTTGAGCACTGAATAGACCCCTCACTGCTTTGCATTTCAGAGGAGGATAAGGTGGGGAAGGGTGCTGCGGCCGATTCTGTTCAGCAGCGACGGCAGTATCGCAGGCAGAATCAGCAGTCATCTTCAGGTTGTCACTGATTAAATAATTTTGTTTTTTCCCCCACCATCCACACCTCACACACTGTCTTCACCTGTGGTGTGCCTGTGTCTGCCTCTGCCCATCTCGTGATCAGTGTGCTGCTTTTTGATCCCCTCATTCAGGTGTTTCTCATGCGTACGTTACAGTAGGAATAAGCTGATATTAATGCAGGCTTCTGTCTCTTCGTTGTCATTTATGTTTTCAGAGACTGGATCATCCTCATCGTCTTCAGAGGAGGAAGGACCCAAGAGGCTGGGCAGAGGGCCAGCAGCCCGAAATGGTGAGATCAGGAGGAGGCGGAGCCACTCGCCAGCATCACCAAGGAGACGACACAGAGATCCATCCCCAAGGTAGATTGTGAGATCAATTTGTCTGTTAAAAAGTTACGGCAGATGCCAAGATCAAATTTCAGATCAGCTCCTTTTATTTCCTAAATTTCTCCATGTGCTTAAAGGCAGATACTGTAACATTGTTCTCACTTAGTAGCAAGTGGACTAAGCATGTACTCTATGCTCAGTTGCCTTGTACCTTGCACGAGGACAGTCGTTTCCCTTCCCCGCTCCCCTGCTGGCCTGTGGGCTTGACGTTAAAATGCCAACTTTTCATGTTGAAGAAAAGTGTTCTTGCACAGCTCAGCGTTGCCAACTACAATTTGCATTCTCATTATTGAGAACCAGACCAGTTACAAACCCAAATATTCTGAGGTCAATTGAAAAGTGGGACAGTGACACAGCTGACGTCATGTTTGTATTCCGAGCTTGGCCACTGTACAGAGTGATCGCAGTAGTCAAAACAGTTGGACAAACGTGCTTGGGCATGGGACAGAGATTTTAAATGTTCTGCTCAGTGAGGCTTAAATTCTATTGTCACACTCTGTTTAATGCAGAAAGAGACGATCTCCGTCACCTCGGCGTCATCGCTCTCCTTCCCCAGCCAGACGGCGCAGATCTCCATCCCCTCCTCCCAGACGCAGGTAATGTTTCGTTTAGTTCATTTCAACCTCTAAACCTGATGAGGGGTTTTTTTTTTTTTTTTTGCTTTTTTTTTTCCCCACACGTATCAATTGAATTGACTTAACAGCATGGGTAAACTATTTGGTATGACAGCTGTTTGAAGGAATAGTTCAAATTTACACACAAAAAAAATTTACTGATTTGATTTAAAATTTACTTGTTTGGACAAAACTGTCACATTGCTCATTATAGTTGTAGAAGTTTGAGTTTGTACTGTGTATTTTTTTGGTATAATTTTATCAATACACTCAGAGGTTTGCTTAACATTACATGGTTTATGATGTGTGATTTAGACATGCAGTTTGCACAGTACCAATTGGTGAAACGTACCCTTCTGTTACTTTTAGATGCTAATCATATGAGCTGATAAAGTACAATTGGAGTAAGAGTATAAAACCGTGCATTTAATGTTTTGGAGCAACTGTTTCTTTGAACAGTTAAAAAGGAAAGTCAGTTAAGACCGAATTCAAAGCAGCCCAGCCTGGATGATTCAGGACGCTTTATGGACTTCATTTCCAATTTGACACCTAGAGACTCAATTTTTCTTCTTCTTTTTCAGATCTCCCTCACCCCCTCCTCCTCGTCGGCGCTCCCCATCCCCGAGGCGCTATTCACCCCCCATACAGCGCCGCTACAGTCCCTCTCCCCTCCCAGCCCCGAAGATACGGCCCTCCACCTCTCGCTCCCCCAAACGCAGTCGTGGCGGCGGTAGCCCAGGCAAGAGGCGTAGCCCACCCTCCTCTGCCTCCCCTCCTCCCCGCCACCGCCGGAGCCCTCTGCTTCCCCCTGCCGCTCGGCAGGGCAGGGATTCGCGCTCTTCTCCAGCTCAGGGCCGCGCAGCCCGAGGCTCAGCCAGCCCACAGGCCAGATATCCACCATCTAGCTCTTCTCCACAGAGACGGCAGCAGTCTCCCACTCGTAACAGACCCATCCGCCGGGTGTCCCGCACACCAGAGCCACGCAAAACACAAAGGTACTTGTCTGAGAATTTGTGTGTTTTTGTTCAAATGATAGAACAATTGCTTGCATGTATACTGCTGTTGAATTATGTGGTATTGATTTAATATTTGGAACAATAAGCAGGTTTTTTGTTGCAGTTAATATTGATCATGCATATGGTGCTGTTGATTTTAAAAAAAAAAAAAAAAAGGCTGCATGCAGGTCATTTGAGGACATGTGTTCATATTGTTAATGACCGATAAAGGTCACTCAAGTACGAATGTCAAATCTAAGCAAAAAATTTAAATGACCATTTAAGATTGACAGTTAAAACATTTATGCTGTCAGTGTTATTTACCCTAATTGTTTTAATTTTGCAAAATTCTGTGCTGTAAGATTTTCTCCTTGTCCTTTGTCTTTCTGCAGAAGCTCTGAGAGCCCCCGGCCAGTGAGGAGACCTGCATCTCGTTCACGCTCGGCCTCTCCCTCTCCATTCCCAGCATCCTCAGCAGCTGCTTCCGGAGCCCAGAAACGCCCAGCTCCTGCCTCTGCATCCCCCTCTCCCTCTCCCACCCGCTCAGCAAGCGGCTCCCCTCCACCTCCAGCCAAGAAGGCCAGCAGCGCCTCTCCCAGCCCCTCCCCTAACAAGGTACGCTAAACCCTAACCCTGTTGATGTCCCAATTCTGTTAACTTCAATGGTTGGGTGAATTAAAAGCAATTTCTTTTCCACATAATCCTTCAGAACTCTGACATAGACGGTGGAAAGAAAAAGAAGAAGAAGAAGGAAAAGAAACACAAGAAAGAGAAAAAACACAAGAAGCACAAGAAGCATAAGAAGGAGAAGGGAGGTGCAGGACCGGCAGGAGAAGGGCTGGAGAACGTCCGCGTTGAGGGAGACCCCGATTCTGATCAGAAAAAGGTGAAGTAGGCATTTTCTAATTTACTAAAGGTGAACTTGGATGCATTCTTAGTAAAGATTCAGTTAAACAGACACACAGATGTGATGCCTTAGGCTAAGTGTGCACTACACGTCTTTTAAAATCCTAACAGATTTCTGAAACTGAGGGCATCAGAAGCTTAACATCGGTTTGTCACAGAACGTCTAGTGTGGGCAAAGAGAGAGGATGGCACATAACGAGTTTGTGCTGCAAATAAGAAACTTAAATTCCAAGATCTCCTCAGATCACATGCCACAAAAATTTACAGGACCACACCCGTTTGTGCTTTTATGAGTAGCGAAAGCTCAAACTGGGGATTAATATGCGGTTGAGACAGTGATATCAAAGTGCGAGCTGGAGAAACACATCACTACAAAGTGGCTGAGCTGAAATTGTAGAGTGGCTTCACGTTTGGATTGAACATTATAAACATAACAGCTCCTATTTGCTTGTGTTACGCACGGTTCCTCTGTCTCGGGACACAAAACTGTAAACCAATAGGATGTGGAGTTCTGTCCAACGGGTGAGCCTGAGGGATATAATGCTGTGCCACAGAATATTACACAACGCTATAGATGACATTAAATGGTAGTTTTAGGCCAGAGTGCTGAGAACAATCGGTATAATTTAGATCCTGTAACACGTTTAACGTGGTCTTTCTGTGACGAAGCAGACTTTGATTAATGCTACCTTTCTTGAAGGAATCAGAGAGTGAAGTAGACGACAGTCTGGATGACCTGGAGAAGCACCTGAGAGAGAAAGCCTTGCGCTCCATGAGGAAAGCCCAGATGTCCCCATCCCAATCCTGAGAACCTTTTCCTGATTTTAAACCATTTTGATGTTGGTTTTGCTTTAGAATGTACAAATTGTTCAAATTCCTCCTAGGATTGAGTTTTTTTTTTTTTTTTTTTTTTTTTTTTTTTTGATGAATGTTTTCTTCAATTTGTGTTGAGCGGGTTTTTAGCTTTTTTTGTTTTTTTTTTTTTTTCCCCTCCTCTTACAGCATGATCTTTTGTTTTCCTTTTCGCCCACTGGAAAATGACATGCATATACAAAAAAATGAATAATCCCCTCCTCCTTTTCTTCCACATTTCTTTGCAACCAATATTTTCACTTGCAGCCGTAAGGAGATGCTGTTAACAGTTCTGAGCTTGGCGGTTTTGAGTCAGCCTTTAGATAGATTCCCTTGTAACTTCACCGTTGAAGAAGTGGGGTTTTATTTGATGTTTACTTTTTTTTTCTTTTCTTTTTTTTTCGGTCTGGGAGTGTTGGGATTTCAGATCGCATGAGCAGCAGCAGACGTCCATGTGTTTGTCCTCCTGTGTGCATGAACTGTACAGTAAAACCTACGGGGCCGCCGCCTTTGTCAGTGAGCGTTGTGCGGCTTTCTGTGGCCGTGCTGTGCTGCAGCGTGTCGCTCTGGAAAATGGAGAACAAATGAGCAACGTCTGTTGGCGTCTTTTTCTTTTCTTTTTTTTTTTTCTCGCTGCCCCACTCTTTTGTAACTTTAAGTTGTTTCAAGTTGTTGAACCTTGCAGAAATATCTGGCTTTGAAAAAGTCACATTAAAAGGAAGGATATGCTTTCATCGTGTGTCATCGTGAATGAGTTTTTAGCAAGAATGATGAACCGTTCGGTCTTGGCTTACCTCAGTTAAAGGGGAATTCCATCCAATTTTTGTCATTTTTGCATAATGGTATGTAGTCATTGTAATTCAAAGTGTCATATGGGTCAGTATATAGAAACTCCTGTTTCCAGGTACCCTTTGAATGATGGGTCATTGTCAGCACTGCAGTAACACTGACGTGGTGGTGTGTTAGTGTGTGATGTGCTGGTCTGAGTGGATCAGGCACAGCAGTGCTGCTGGAGGTTTTAAACACCTCAGTGTCACTGCTGGACTGAGAAATGTCCACCAACCAAAAATATCCAGCCAACATTGTCCTGTGACCACTGATGAAGGACTAGAGGATGACCAACACAAACTGTGCAGCAGCAGATGAGCTGTCGTCTCTGACTTTACATCTACAGGGTGGACCGACAAGGTAGGAGTGTCTAATAGAGCGGACAGCGAGTGGACACAGTGACTCAGTTTAAAAACTCCTGCAGCACTGCTGTATCTGATCCACTCAGACCAGCACAACACACCACCACCACCATGTCAGTGTCACTGCAGTGCTGGGAATGATCCACCACCCAAATAGTACCTGCTCTGTGAGGGTCCATGGGGGTCTTGACCACTGAAGAACAGGGTAACAAAGTATCAGAGAAACAGATGGACTACAGTCTTTTTCTTGGGGACCGTTTGCCTTACAGTGTCATTTATCTCTGCCAGGAGTGCATTTAAAAAAAAAAAAAAAGAAGTTTGGTTCCAATCAGCCGTGGCCACTGTGTGTTACAGCTTGTCACTTTATACTATTCAGACTTCAATGTTTCTCTAGAGTGTTTAACCTCATTTGGAATTACTACATTTTAGGTGTAACTATGGTGAATTTTATTTCCTTCTGTCCTTGTGGCAGAATTTGCAGTTGCCATTTAATTTTTTAGGGGCTTTTACCACTGCTGTCCTGTCAAATTTGGCTAAATATGAACCGATTTTGTATCATTGCTATCAGTAGCCACGTTTACATGCAGCCTGATAATCCGTTAGTAATCCCTAATAGCTCAATCAGAATGGAATACGTCCATGTCAACACCTCGATTTTAAATAGACTAATCCTAACTAATTCTATCCGATTGAACGAGGTGGGTAAACCTCTAAATAATCTGTTAAATAGAAGAATATTGCGCGGTGCATCATAGCGAAAGGTTTATTTATACCATTCAACATGGCGGAAACTGCTCTGCAGAGGAGACGAAGTTTATGCTCTGATCTTTAAAAGACAGCAGTGGGACGGACGTCCAGCTTCTGCGTCTCAGAACACGATGTCTTCCTTTATAAGTGCGTGTGAAGGACGTTTTCCTGAGTCTGACGTCAGTTTAAAGCAATTAAAAACACAAGCACTGCTCACTGCTGCTCATCTCACTCTGACTGGACTCGCGTGATGTTTGCTATCATGGTAACGTTTACTCTAAGCGCTGTTCCACGCATGCGCGTCACTCTGCATCAGATTACTCGTAGCAAGCATGTAAACGAAGATTTTCATCAGACAGTTGAGCAGAGTGAGAATAAACACCTCAGTCTGAATCTGTAATTCGGATTCAGTCGGATTGGCAAAAATCTTTGCATGTAAACTCAGCCAGTGTGATGAGGTTTCTTCTTCCTGTCCAGTCCTTCACTGCAGTGCCGACTGGCCATATAGTGAAGCATTTGACAGCGTGGGTTTAAAGGGCTGCACATTGGAAGCAGTGTTATGCTGCCTCTTCCTATGAGTGGATGGGATTTGGAAGGCCTGCTCCTCCATTACCAAGAGCTACTTTTGTTTCATTATTTATCTGGAATGAATACAAGGTTTGCCTCGGCTGATACTTTTATTCCGATTAATGCTTCATTCCAGATGACACCTTATTGCAGTTACTCCGCAGAACTGTATGTAATACCAAGACATTTATTTCTGTTTGACACCCCGGCCTTCAACCCCATTCAGCACCTTTCAGAACAGCTGAAACGGCAAGATAGGGTTCGTTTGAAGTCGCTGGTAAACATGTCAAACTTTTGAGGCAAATATTAACTGCACTAAATTTTACTTTAGTGTGTTTTTAGACATTTTATTTTAGGAATTATTACTAGAAAACAATTTGTTTTGTCTGATTTGAGAACAAAGTTGACTCATTATATTGCTTTTCATGACTGATAGTCAGAATAATTCACAGAGGTGGTGATGGGAACCAGACGTCCGAGGTGTTTAACCTCTTATTCTCCAGGGTGTATTTTGGTTTTTCCGTCTGAATTTACATGACCAAATCATAAGGTAAATTATTCAGTAACTGCATGAAATGAATGTAAGTTTTTGTTTTATTTATTTATTTTTGTAAAAGCCCCTCAAATTAACAGAACATGTGTTTTATAATCACACACATCACTCTATGCTTACAATTTACTGCTGAAAGCCAAAAATCTCCGACGCTCTTTGTGTTATTTTCTAAAAGTGATGTTTCCAGAGCAGATCACTGAAGAGACGCCGTCTGTTTATAGTTTATAGCCCAGATTTGGGGAAAAACGGGTCGACTTTCAGTAGAAAAACAAAGTTCAGCTTCTTTTATTATAAGGGTTTAAAATGACATCACTGTCTATTAGACTGGAGAGAAGAGCTACAGCCTCATACGACGCCCAGCTTCTGAATGGAGCTTAGGAAATATGAACGTTATGGAGAACATGAGGAAGTGCGTTTTGGAACCACTGGTGGTTCCAAGGATTTTAAAAGGTCTTTGCAAGCTACATTACAGAAAGTTATAACATGTAATGTGAAAGAATAAGCTGCCGGATTCCTGAGGCCTAGTTTTGGGGTCAACTTTTAGGTCAAAATGGATTTTGTTACATCCATAGTATCCAAAGAAAGCTTTTTTTTTAAAGATGTAACTCTATCATCTGTTTTGGATAGTAAATACAATGGCTATATTTGTGTTGTAGACACTGTGATTTCTGGTTCCCATCACCACCACTGTGAAGAAAATCCGAGCTGGCAAGTTTCTCTAAAAATAATAATTTCACATCAAACCACTGAATGACTTAGTTTACACCTCAACCCCTGAATTATTCAGACGATTTTAAAAATCGGTGTAATTCCCCTTTAATGTGTCGTTGAGGGGCGATCTAGGACCGTTATCGCTCACCGGTGTAAAGTTCAGGTCCAGAAAATAAAAATCCTTCCCAGGATTTTGTTCCAACACCCTGGCTTCTCTAGTTAGAACGCAGCACCGTCGGAGATGTCCAGGCAGTTGGAACAAAATCCTGGGAAGGATTTTTATTTTCTGGACCTGAACTTTACACCTCACTCCCCGGCGCGTGTCTGTGTGTCGCCTTGGTGTCTCCTAGGAAACGGTCTGCATTGCCCGGCCACTGTTTGGCTAGTAGCTTTAGCAGCTAGCGCTATAGAGCCTCGTTGTACAAACCGGGCAAAACAACATGGTCAGCCTGAGGTGCAGAGCTTGAAACCGTCCTCAGTAACGATTAACGTCCACCAAAAACTACTAGGATTTGAAGTTTGTTTCTGTTTTGGTCTAAAGCTGTTAGCAGCAGCAAAGCAGAACGTTCAGTGTTTACGACTGTAATGGAACAGCTTCGTTTCGTTTCAGGTCCTGGCGATTAAACTGGGTGCAAAGTATAAGTCTTTTAAACGAAATGTGGTGTATTTGAGATGCGTTAACATCTATAGATATATAACGTTAGACTCAGGCTGCTCTTTCGCTACGACCAGCATTTTATTGTAGCACTGAGCTGTTCCTTATGTCCACATAAGGAACACCTCCCATTCATTTTCCCTAGCGGTCGTATTCGCAAAGGATTTGTGTGTGTGTGTGTGTGTGTGTGTGTGTGTGTGTGTGTGTGTGTGTGCCAAGTTTAAACCACATTGTAGGCACCTTTTTCCCTTGTGGCGACTAAAGTGCTGGTCCCCACAATCTAAGTCGTTGAATTTTGAAATGAAGACGTGCTTAAAGGTTAGCGTGAGGTTAATGTTAGGGTAAGTCTTCAGGAAATGAACGGAGGTCTGTGAAATGTCCCCACAACTCACAGAAACAAATACGTGTGTGTGTCTTTGTTTCCATACATTTAAAGCACATAACTACCTGTCCCAGCTTTGTTGTGAAAGTCCAGGTAAGGACAAGTATATCGCTGCTGTCAGAACAAAACCTCGTATCACTAAAAGGGTAACTTTACAGGAGAAGTAAAAAAACATCCCTTACTTTTAATGTAAGTCAATGGAACCAGACGTCTCTCCATGTAATTCTGGGGCATTTCTTTTGATCCATTCATCATGAAATTTACGCATAGTGTAAAGAGCTACAGGCACTTTAAAATTATGTAATAAACTGAAAAACGACAAAATTGGACGTACAAGGTTTTGTTCCGACAGCAGCGATATATATATATATATATATATATATATATATATATATATATGGACTGTTTATTTGCCCAATAAAATACAAATCTTACATTACATTAATAGAGTAAGTTGTGGTTTTATGTCTGTCCGTGTGTTTGCGTAACCATCTCCAGACTCCTCCCAAGTCACCATCTAGTGTCCTGGTGATGGAATTTAAAAAATCATCACAGTGGCTGTATTTACATGCAAAGAGTTTTGCGAGTTTTGTGAGTCCAGTCAGAGTGAGATGAGCAGCAGTGAGCAGTGCTTGTGGTTTTAATTGCTTTAAAAATGTCAGACTCAGCAAAATGTCCTTCACACGTCCTTATAAAGGAAGCAGCGAGAGGAAAACGTCGTGTTCTGACACACATAAGCTGGACGTCCGTCCCACTGCTGTCTTTTAAAGATCCGAGCATAAACTTTGTCTCCTCTGCAGACCAGTTTCTGCCTCGCCATGTTAAACGTATAAACCTTTCGCTATGACGTGCCGCAAATGCAGAACAGACTTGTACATTCCGATAGGGAATGTAATCGGATTCAGGCGTTCACATGGCTATTATTCTTCTATTTAACAGATTATTTAAAGGTTTACCCACCTCATTCAATCTGATAGAAATTGTATTCTGAATGGCCTCAATCTGACTAGACTATTCCGATTGAGATGTTTACATGGACGTATTCTATTCCGATTGAGCTATTTGTTGGATTACTAACGGATTATTATGGCTAATGGCTGGGAACATTGAGGAGACGTATGGAACCAAACTATCCTCTTCTAACTAACTAATATCAATTATTATTTCATTATTACTTTGAAAACAAGGAGTTCCTCTACTATTTACTGCATTTGTGTTTATTTGCATCCATACTAATATTATTAGAGCTGGCATGGGGTCCACGAGTTTGTGCAAAAGCCTCTGAGGAGCAGATCGTATCCACCCTAGAGGGATATGAATAAGAGCTTCAGCGGACATAAGACTAAAAAAGGCGTGACCTTTATGTACTAAGGACTTAACAGAGTCGGTGTCACATATTTGTATAAATTTGAATAGTGACCTAAAAACAGTGCAGAATCTTGAATACGTCTTCTTCGTTTTACTCATTAGAGCTTAGCTTTGATTTAAAATTCCAGGTCAAAGTAAAAAAACAATCCAGATTTCAAAGTGGTCTCAGGTTTTCGGACCCCACTGTATGCATGTGTTTATTCGGCAGGCAGAATGACCAGCTCAGCACAACCCCAGAGCGGGAGCTTCTGCTGAGTTGCGCAGTTTTTACAATCAAAACCTGGACACATATTCGCCAAACCTGAGTATAAACGCTCATCTCGCGTCAGCCACTGCATTTACCACCCTAAGGAATACAGCAGGGACAAAGACGGACAGGCCAGAATGGTTTCAGTAGAAGGAAACAAGGAAACAAGTGTTTTAGCACTACACTCTTAAAAAAGATGGTTCTTTAAGGGTTCTTTAGTAAAGAATGTGGTTCCCTATAGACTTATGAACACTCAAAGAACGCTTTGAATGATTTAAAAGTTCTTGCATCACGAGAGCGTTCTTCAGACAGTTCAATATTGATCCTTTTCTTTTTTTTTTTTTTAAAAAAAAGGGGGGTTCTATATAGCACCCAAAAGGGCTCTTCCATTATTCCATGCTTGACATTGTAACAATAGAAGAACCCTTTTGTGTGCTAAATAGCACCATTTTCTAAAAGGTTCTATGTAGGGCAATCTACAGCACATTCGCCATCAATCTGCGAAGCCCTTTCATGATGCAAAGAACCCTATAATCATGCAAAGGGTTCTTTGAGTGTTCATGGTTTTAAATAGAGTAATATTCTTTGCTAAAGAACCCTTGAGGAACCCTCTTTTTTTTAAGAGGGTACTTTTCAACCATTCAACTATTCAGTCTTATTCTGTGGTCCTCAGACTGCAGTCCATAGCATTGGTGTATTGATTGGCTGCACCCTTTCTAGCGATAAACGCCCAAACACCGCCCCCTTTTTTTGTCCACAGCGATTTTTCCCCACCTCTATTCAGACAAGACCCGCCCTTCTACGTTATGATTGGCTAATCGTACTAGCACCCTAGAAGAATCCTATTAAAGAGGGCGGGGCATTAAAAACTCAAGCGCCAGGCGGCGGAGTATTTCTATCCAATCCCAGGATAGGAAAGCGGGGCATGTTGGAATACGGGTGGAGTTGGGGTAAAAAAAATCTTCGTTCAACAGAACTCTTTTTAAACCCCGCCCGCCCGGATTACGTCACTTATTTAAATATTCCTAATTCTTTTTTTTCCTTCAGATTCGATTCCAACGGCTCGCCATCCCGAGTCGGGCTTTAAAGCTGAGAGGAGGTAGAGGGCTGTATCTTTCTCTAGCGATGACTCTGTAACAACCTTGAGCTTGTGAGAAACAATATACGTATTTGCGTTTGTTAAAAAGAAGTTATAGCTGTGTTTTGAAAGGTTTCCTTGCTCTAAAAAGCGCAGGCTTGTGTGAGAAAATCGCCGTGCTGTTCGCAGCTGCTCTGCGCTAACGTTCACTTGCTTGGAGAAAAAAAAGAAAACGTCCGTTGCAGGACTCTGTGGAAAAAGGAGGGAGCAGTTGAGGAAACTTTTCGAGGTCAAGGACTCCTAATATTTCTGGACAAAACAGCAAAAAAGAAACTTCAGCCATGTCTCTGTCGGTGCCTCAGAACGGACGAGGAGAAAACGAGCCCGTTATCGAGCTTTTCGTGAAGGTGAGCGAGAAGCGTTTGTTCGTTGGTCGCCTATTCGCCAGCTTCTTGTTCGAATTTCCCCGTTCCACCTTAAATGCCACCGCGCTTACGTCCTCGTTCGTGTGTAACCGTTAGCAGCCGCACCATTTAAGGTGGAACGGGAGAACTCGAATAAGAAGCTTGACTTGCGGGGTTTTAGCACGCCCCGCTAGCCTAACCCTCCACTCGGGGCAAACAAATCCGTTTCTATGCAGCATATACGGTCTAACAGGATGAAGGAATCATACATTTGAGTCATTTTGTGGATTAAAAACGGTTAAGTTACACAACTGAGCAGTTTTGTGCTCGGTTGGACCGAGTAACTTAACGTTACTGTTAACATTAACGTTATTAGCGGTCTCTCCTTCCTTCCCAGAGAGGCTAGCTGGACCGTTAACGTTACCACAGTTTGTGAAACTGCTTAACATGCTAAAATACGAGTGTGCTTTTAGGTTGGAGCGGATAAATGGAAGTGAATGATGAAATTGGAAGTAATTGACTTCTCTGTGAGCCATGTGGTTTGTGGATGCCAGGCTCAGGAGGACAGCAGGGCGGGTACTGCGTTTTTCACCACTGTAGGCACATAGAGCAGCTGCCTCATTGTTGGGCTTTGAATATCAGTTTTATGGTTGACTAACGTTGTTTTTCTCGGCAACGGGTGCACAGCACATTATTCTGACGAAAAGACTAGAAAAATCGAGCGGGCTGGAGTACTAAATGTATATACTGTAATACTATAACATGAGCAGGACAGGAAATCCTGGTCAGGGAACATTGGAGGCAAAGTTGTGGGTCGTTTCTGAGGGCCCCTGTGATTCCTGGGACACAATGACTGGATGATGATTCGTGTGGTCTATCTCAGATGGTCCCTTTAGACATAGGGCTATCTGTCCAGGCGCTGGTTCCTTGTGGGTCAATGCATTTTTAATCTATAATCAGATCTGCAGGCTCTCTGTATCTCTCTCAGCTGTCCCTGCCTCTGGCACTTTGAGAGGAGTCTCCTTCCTCTCAGGCCAAGCCCAACATTACCACGAACGATGTTTCCTCAGCTGCTGAAGCTGTGGTAGATTTTGCTCTGGAATTTCCTTTGGGAGCTAAGCTGTGTCATGACATTGATTTCACTGTCAGCAAGTCAGTCTGCAACACCAGAGACAAACAAAAGGGTGGGTTGTGAACTTATGCTTTCGGAAAAGTTTGTTTACCTCATGAGGATGTGCCAGAAACGTCAAATTTGCTCAGAGCTGAAGGTCCGCTTTTGTGTTGTTTTGAAGGGGCGCACAGCTAGGAAGAGCGGGAAAAGGCCTGGGAGAAAAGAGGGGGAGCAAGAAAGGCAGGGTGCCGCTCCGAGAGGGAGGGAGGGAGGGAGGGAAGAACAGGAGGGAGCAAAGAAGAGAAAGGGAGGGAGGTAGTGTGGAGGAGAATCTGAATTCAGTTAAGAAAGCGCATCACATGTACATGGTACACTTGATGTAATCTCAAGTTTGTGTAGTATCTCTCTGATATCATTTACCTTGGTTTCAGTGGATAGCTCAGGAATAATTCATTACTTTAAAAGTTGAATAGATTTTTGCCATTATAACAGTTCCTTGCATCTCCAAAATGGTAAACATTCTCAACTTTAATGCACGTTAATGTAATGAATTTCATTTGAATGTATTTTTATACAGCGTAAAAGGCAGCCGGCTTTTCCAACGAGCAAATAAAAATAAAAAGTCACAAGGTATTGAAATGAGGGAGGCAGCATGTTCAAGGCAACATGGCCTTAAATCAGTTGTTCAGTTAGAAAAGAAAATACTGAACTGTGCAGTGCTGAGTTTGAGCCTGAGAAGCATTGTTGAGAAAATTAAGGGGGGGGACTATGAGGAACACTTGTCTTTTTCTCGTTCTCTTTCCTTTCATGCTGAATCATTCTTGGCTGTGGTGAGTTTTGCAAGCACGCTGAAGGGATTTCAGCTTTGATGCAGTTCTGTAGCCGTTCTCGCTGGCTTTGTTTGCAGCGGGCTGCAGAAGAGCAGCATGGGAACCTGCAGGTCATCGCATATCGCTGACTGCTGGTTTTCAGGGAGGAAGTAGCAAAGCCCTTGGAGCTATTTATGGGAGATGAAATCCCTTCCAGTTTGATTACTTTCAAGGCTAAATAAAAATGATGGTTCTTGGGAGTGGAAACCCACATCAGACTGAAGAGATCCATAACATCTGCAGCACACGTACAGTTTGTACTGTAGCTCGCTTGTCCTTTTGTGTCTTTGTCTTTATGCTGCTCGTCTGCAGAGAATGCCGTTTCTTTGTTTACACTTCTGATGCAATAGGACGCTATCTGTGATCACAGCTCTTCTCCTGCCTCTGGTGCACGTGTGCATTATTCATCTTGAACGACTGCCTGCGAGTGTCTTTGTTCCTGCTGTAGTTCAGCTTCAGACAGCGCCGCTATCCAAACCGCAGGGCAGGCCTTCTAGTTGCCATAGATACCACACAAACCTTGCCCCTGGAAACAGCTGATAATACAGGGTGTGAAGGCAGGACCTGACTGCCTCGTCGTCACTTTCCACAGAAGACACTCGGCGTGGCCCAGCATCGATAGATCAAGACGTGACTGCAAGCATTTTTTGCATAGAGATGTGAGGGATGAGGTCATGTTAAGCTTTTCTGATTGTATTGTGGGTGTCAAAGTTTCACAGTATGACCGTGTCAGCAGGTCACAAGGGCATATTTGGTCCCTTTTACTTGTATGTAGTACTGTACGCTACATGATCTGTTGTGTTAGAAGAACAGCCCAGAGATTTTGATAGCACTTTCTGCTGGTGCCTTGTCTGTTCCAACTTAAACAAGAGACAATGGAACCCCATGATACACGTATAACTTTTTTTTTTTTTTTTTTTTTTTTTACATACATTTCTTTGTCTTTGCATAAAGCTGTGTTGTCTTGGCCATTGATTAAAGTCATATGTGATGCATTACATCCTCAGCCGTTATACAGGGTGATTAAAAAAGATTAATCTGATTTAAAATGTATTAATTTCACTTGTAAATCATTACAGAGCAGTGCAGTGAATTGTAAGTGGTTTTGGTGAACGTAAAGTTTGTAATTTTACAAGTGCCCAATATGAACCTCTTCCAGCTCAACGAACCACATCAATGCCGTTGTAAAAATCATCTCATATTCGATTGAGCATATCGGGTGTCGCTGCGCTCGCTCCTCTATCAATGCGATTCTGGAGATCATCCAGTGTTGTGGAACCAACGATGACCGCGCTGAGCTGTTGGAGGTTCACTGCCAAAGAAAATCGCATGCCCAGTTATGATGGATTCAATCTTATTGAAGTGGAGAACACTATGCAAAAGACTTTCTGCTCAGGGGTCTCATTAGTCTTCCCGTGATGGCCAGAAACTCTGTGACCCCCTCTTTCAATTAGTATGTGATTGGTTCCTAGGCACCTACCGGTTGTGAAAATAAGGTGCTTTGAAATTGAATGAGTCTATTTGAATCACACTGAATCAAACTCCAAATTGTGGTCCGGGACTCTTGACTCCAAGGCTAGAAAATGTTTCTGAATGCAGCTATATTCACATCACATGTTAATGTTTTTTTCAAGTAATATATTGCATTCAATGCAGTTATGATGCGTCTGTACATCTGTGAAGTATAGCCTAAAATGTGACAATACGTTTGGTTTAAACTGCCATGCAGTAATGCAGAGCACTTTGATATTGTGGCTGCATTTTTCCAGCTTGGTTTTATTTATTTATTTGAAATAAATGCCTCTTTATGCCTTAGCTCCAGGAGATGGAGAAGAATCTACCATGAAACTTTATTTACCCTGCCACTAGCGTTTTCCTCCCATCCCAGCTGCTGTTTGAGACCGCGGGCTGGTGTGTTTGTAGACAAGGGCAAAGAGCAACGCCGATGGCTGCTGACTCACCCGCTCATGAGGACACTCTTGACAGTACAGCCCTCATCTCAGTGTTTGCCTCGTCTTTGGCCGAGTTGCCATACCAACCGACTTGTTTACTTCAGCAAGGGACAAACGACTAAAATCTAATTTCGGTGCCAGCGGATGTTTATTGATCCAGGCTTGTACCCTTGCCCCACAATGGGCAGGGGATAACCCTTGTTCCCTTTTGATTGGTTCTTTGGATTAATTATTGCTTGAGTCACCAGACTAGCTTGCGCTGAGTGGATTGGTATTTGTGAGAGGGATGATGCCATGAGCATAATGCTGTGACTAGAGGGAATTTGTACAAGTACAGACTATACTGTATTAGTATAGTACTATATTAGCCTATCACAGTCTGTGCGTGTTAAGTAAAGTATTAAAATACAGTGATTTGAGTCGGTTTAACGAGATATAGGCTGCATTGTAGGGAAAGAAGGCTATGCCTTTTTACCAAGAAGCAATAAGGTCAATTAAAATGTTAGTTTAGTTATTTATATTTGAGTGTTTTTTTTATAGTTTTGCAATACAAATTTTTGTCCGTTTTAGCTGACACTATGCTGTGATTTCGGGTGCCATTGTTAAGGCTCTTCTGCTTTTCTGTAGAAGCTTCTGATGCGTGTGTGGAGACTTGGTTTGAATAAACAAATAAACATGACGTTGCATGGAAAACTCACCACACTCTCAAGTTCTCCATTGTCCTTTAGTCATTCTTGTTCCATCATTCCTTCCCAGTCAGCTGTTCCCTCTGAATTTGAGTTTGGGTTCATACATTTTCTGAACCAGGACTCACTGATTTGCAATTTAGGATTTGGATACAAAATTTTGAATACAGTGACCTTCCGTCAAACATAGATATACATACCTAGATGCCGCCTTTTCTGTTGTTCTCTATCCGGGATGATACGTCTGCGTGTCCGCTGTGTTGGAGCGGTCAGGATCCATTTGTTAACAGTTTCGCTTCAGATGGTGAATCTCTGGATTAAATCAGCCACAATTTCCTTATTACTCAAACGATTTTCACCAAACCTGTTTTGTTGTAATCATGAGGCATAGGTTAATCTAGGTTGCACGGACTGCTCTCCTTAGCTTTTATTTCTTTAATAACTGACCATGCTAAGTATCTGCCCGAACTAGCAGAAAAGTATTGGGTCTGCAACTGATGTGGGTTTAGCGTGAGCTCTGGTAGAAACACAATCAGCAAACCCATCAATGTGCGTATTACGTCTAATCTTAAAACACACAAACGTAAAAGAAACCACCCAACACAGCATAAGAAGGACGAGGCTAAATTCGGCTTCCTATTCTTCAGTTTCTTGTTCGAGTTTTCCCGTTCCACCTTAAATGGCGCAGCAGTCACTTTCTGGTGGAACAGAAAGATTTGAGCTGAAGCTGACTTCAGGTTCATGTGAGAAGGTGCTGACTTGAATCTATTATGAATATCTACACGGCTTAAAGAGTGGTCCAGTTTACCACTACAAAGCATTGACCACCTAGTACATAGTTAAGATAGACTGTTAAATTACACACATGCACGCACACCCCTTCTAAACTGCTTCTCCTTCTGGGTCGTGGGGAGTGCTGGAGCCTATCTCAGCTGTCATTGGGCGAAAGGCAGGATACACCCTGAACAGTTCGTCAGTCAGACACTTACATTCACTCACATATTCACACCAAACTCCACATAGAGAGGACCGTGGTCACCCGGCTGGGGACTTGAACCCAGGTCCTCCTTGCTGTGAGACCTCACCCTCCTTGCTACCCACCACACCACTGTGCTGCCCCTACTGTTAAATTAAATAGGCCTAATATAAAACCAGAGAAAAAATGATCACATCAACAGGTTCTTTGCATCACCAACCACATAAACATCACACAAACAACACGCGTCACACAAACATGAGGGTGGGTTGGTGCGTTCCCTCTATTATGTAATCCTGTCCTGCTTTTTCAGTGCAATATTCTTGAAACAGAGGAATTTTGGACAGTATCTTAAACGGCCGCTCTGTAATGATATTGAATGCAGTTCAGCAGCGATGCTGACTGCCCTAAAACGGCGGCACCGTTGATGTGCCTGGTTGGACCCATTGTGGCATCTAGGTATGTATGCTGTATCTATGCTGTCAAATCCTAGCCCACTATTTTTTGTGAGCAGATAGTGCTACATGCGAAAGATTAGTTGTATTATTTCAACTCGGCGTTGCATTCGTTCTGTGTAACTTTTCCATGTCTGCCACCAGCCTCAGTGTAAAACTGCATCAGAACTTTGTCTTTGCCAGAAGTGCTACCGAATTGCTGTTTCATGACCCGCCCCAGCTCTCATTTTGCCCTTTCCAGCCTGACAGCTGCTGTGTCTTTTTTTAACCCGGGTACTGCAGCTTCCTCTCAGTCACTGGCTTTTCCTCTGGTCACACAGTGGACCTGACACCTGGACCCTTTTTATTAATACTGCCGGATAATGCTGTGTTAAGGCCAGGTGCCCATTTTGGGCATATGATTGTATGAGTAGGATGATGGCATTACCTGTTTCCAGAACAGTGTTTCTCGATCAGATCTGTTTTAACAAACTCTATGACCATATAGTTTATAGCACGTGGTGGAGAATTGGCAGATCAGCAGGTGAAGAGGCAACTTTTCTGTGCTGTCAGCTTAATGGGATCTTGGGCACTGTCTCTGTTAATTATTATCTTAGAGTGGTGGTGTTCTGGAAGGGGGTTTGTGTGTGAATGGGAATGAGACTCTGACACAGTAGAAAGAGTCAGAAGAGCTTGCATCCAGCTTCATAAAGGGGTGTGTGTGTGTGTGTGTGTGTGTGTGTGTGTGTGTGTGTGTGTGTGTGTGTGTGAGAGAGGAAAAAAAAGAAATCCCCCTCTGAAACCCTGCAGAAGCAGTCTGTGTTGTGTTCACTGCAGGGTGTCTGTCCTTATATTTCTTTCTGAAGGACAAGCACTCAACCCACCCCCCTCCCTCGCTCTCGCTTTCCACTCTCCCCTTTTATCTTCTGCCTTGTGACTTTTCAGTAGGGGGAATAGAAATGTTCTGAATCTTCAGCATGCTGTGATGCAGTACCTCAGACGGATGTATCTAACTCTGTATCAGATGTTTGAGAAACTTTTATCAGAAAGTAGAGTAATTGTAGGCTCATACCAATATCGAATATTTTTACTGTTCATTTGTACCTGAGCCGATACATTTGTGAAATGTAGAAATTCAGACTAGGTTCCCTGAGGACGGCCACTGCAGTGAGAGATAACTATCTGTAGGAATGTCTATATTACGACTTATGAATCCAAGAAATTAACAATGTGAAGACATTTAGCGTAGTATCCCAACGTCGCTTAAACATTTGACTCTTCTGGAGTATAATAAATAATGATCGAATGTTGGTTTGAAATCTCAGTCAAATCTTAACGGGTATTTGATGCTGATATTTACTTTCAAGGTAATATCTTCTGATGTCAGTGTGATTGATTTTAATTGTGAATCCCTAGCAAAAGGTACACTGTAGTACCAAAACAAAGTGATATACAATACTATTACCACTAATACTAATAATAATAGATGAACTAGCGACTTTAGTAACTGAGACAATGTTGTGGAGGCGACTTAATAACATAATAAGAACATAAGACTGGCGCAAAAACAAGTTTCTAATGTGCAAAGAACCATTTCGGCATTTTAAATGTTTTTTTTTTTTTTTTATTTGTTATGGTTCTGTACTTGATCATTCCCTTAGCTAAGGAACCCTTGAAGAGCTCCCTTGTTTTTTCCTCATGTAAAAGCTTATTTTGTCCTTTTTTTTTTTTTTTTTTTTTTTTTTTTTTTTAAGCTTATGAATACAAATTGAGCACTTTTGCACTTGGTTCCATTTCAGGTTCACTTCAGCAGAGCTGAGTTTCTTTTAAAAGAACCATGTATGAAAACAACCTTAAGAAAATATGTGCCTGTTTTGTAGTTTGGTAAAGAAACTTTCGCCATTCCCATCGCTTCTTTCACACAAGTCCTTAATGTTGTTTGTGGAAGACTCTCAGAAGTGTTTAGACAGTCACTTGTTCTAAGAGTGATGTGCGTAATTCATGTGTGGTGCAGGAGTGTGGTTGAATGACACAATCATATGTTCCCCTGTGTGTGTGTGTGTGTGTGTGTGTGTGTGTGTGTTAGACACAGACGTGGTTCGACACAAAACCCTTGAAAACCAGGCTTGGCATGGTTTTTGGAATGTTTAGCTAACCGTACTCAGGGCGCCGGAATGATTCTGCGGGGTAATGTCATGACGTAGCTGTATTCACTGCATCCTCCTACGTTATTTCAAACTCTAATCAAATGGGTTCAGCTCGCTTATACTGACAGCAAATAAATGAAAGCAGTGCATGATTTTTAAATCCACCATTCAATAAATATCTAACCTTCAGTCTGCTGCCAGCAATGCTCGCCACAGAACAGGTTTGATTCTACTAAAAAAAAACTTTGCTGATGAGATGAATCTGAGGAAGCGGCGTTGACTGGCTGCTGTGAGAGGGAAAGAAAGTCTCAATTAAACCTGTGGTGTTTGGACCTGTAACATTTAGCCTCCTAGCTAAGCTAACGGTAACTTCTTTTTCCTGCCTACCTTAGAGTAGCGATGGAGACCCAAGCACCACAGTACAGGTTTGGTTCCACCAACTGGTGCTCCGCTATCGCAAGCATAGAACTGGTGCTGTAGAGCCTGAAAGCAGAAATCAAAACTTCTGCTAAGCCAGACTCGGTTTCAACGAACTGATGCTTTAAAAACTCGTTTCAAGGAAAAAGGTCACGTCTGAGAGTGAACATCGGAATGACTGGCGTTGAAGCAACAGAAATATGAAAAATAGAATTTATAGGGTAAAGAATCTGAGAGTGCATCAAGTGATGGATGGGATAAGGCATGTTTTGTGGTTGTGTGTTTTGTAGCTGTTTGACACTCGTTCCTGTAGTTCTGTTCAGTATTTCCCAGGTCTGATTAGGCGGCCCAACAGAAAAAGAACCCATAGCTGCTCTCGTGAGTCCGCACCAGTGTGGAGCGGCACAGTATGGCACCGAGAACCATTTGGCTCATCAGTGGAAAAGAGCCCATTGATATCGTTGTCCAGTTTACAGGTTTAAATGTTTTGGATCATATTCGTTGTTATTGTCATGTTGGATAGTTTGAAATTGTGTGCTCCAGCTCTTGTCCTATTGCTGTTGATCAGGTAGGTCATCTGTGCAGGGTCAAGTTATTCTCATCAAACTGGTTAATCTCTTCTGGGCCTTTGTTTAACAATAATATTTGTTGCCCACATGTCTTTTGTGCATAATATTGACTTTGTATGAGTAAGGGTGCTTTCACACCTACTTTGTTTGGTCTGGACCTTCAAACTTTTCAGTTTGGTCCAGGCCAAAATGGGAGGTTTGAAAGGTTCCTCGAAGCATTGTCTGGACCAAAGGAACAAATCTGTTCTTACCAAAAGAGATGGTCTTGGTCCAGATTGTACTGAACCATAATTTGAGACATTTGCAGTGTGAAAACACTTTTTGGATGGTTTGGACTTTCAGGCCAGTTACAGGACGTTTAGGCAGACCATCATCAGCCATTAAACAGAAGAAGACAAATGATGAGGTAGCACACGAGGAGAGGATGAAATATTTAAGTGTAATTCGGTCCAGGATGAGGATATTAATTTCCCTGGATTCCAACAGTATAGTTCTATATAGGAATAACTTTATTCAGTGCATCAAAAACACAAACCTTTTCGGGGTTTGGTTCAGGTGTGAAAACACCCATCCCAGACCACTGGTTGGTAACTGATCCAGTCTTTTTTCTGGCTCAGAGTTACAAAGTTGATGTCCTTTTATTTTTGTCTTTTGAACAAATGCTCTTCGGGTGCTCCTCAGCTGAACATGAGCATGAATTCTTCTTCATCTTTCATCATGGTCACTGTAAATGTGCTTTTTCTGCCATTCTCCTGAGGAAACTCTGCTCTAATGAGGTATTTCTTGTGGAGCCAATGACAGGAAATGAGTCGAACTTAGAACATGAATGAGGGAAGGCTTGAGAGGGGAAGAGAAAGAAAGTTGAGAACAGCGAGAATGAGGGGGGAGGATGAAACTGGATGAGGGAGAGAGAATAAAAGGGCAGCCAGAGAGAATGTGAGAGGAATGAGTCAAACCCGGAGGACAAATGGAGAGAAAGCCAGAGGGAATTAAAATATGTATAGTACAATTTATTTAAATATTTAAAGATGCAGTACAGAAAGGTGGGCAGGGGATTATAGGAAATTAGGAGCGCGTAAGGGCGAATAGGTTGGTTTTTCAGCTTTATCTTAAATAAATGAGTCCAGGAGAAAAGTTATTAAGGAAGAGTGTTAAAAGTTGTGGTGCATATTGGCTAAAATCACACGCTTCCGTAGATGAGAATGAAGGAGTCTTTATACACTGCTCAAAAAAATAAAGGGAACACTTAAACAACACAATATAACTCCAAGTAAATCAAACTTCTGTGAAATCAAACTGTCCACTTAGGAAGCAACACTGATCAATTTCACAGCTGTTGTGTAAATGGAACAGACAACAGGTGGAAATCATTGGCGATTAGCAAGACACACTCAATAAAGGAGTGGTTCTGCAGGTGGGACCACAGACCACTTCTCAGTACCTTTCTGCTTTCTGGCTGATGTTTTGGTCACTTTTAAACGTTGGTGGTGCTTTCACACTCGTGGTAGCATGAGACGGACTCTACAACCCACACAAGTGGCTCAGGTAGTGCAGCTCATCTAGGATGGCACATCAATGTGAGCTGTGGCAAGAAGGTTTGCTGTGTCTGTCAGCGAATTGTCCAGAGCCTGGAGGCGCTACCAGGAGACAGGCCAGTACACCAGGAGACGTGGAGGAGGCCGTAGGAGAGCAACGACCCAGCAGCAGGACCGCGACCTCTGCCTTTGTGCAAGGAGGAACAGGAGGAGCTCTGCCAGAGCCCTGCAAAATGACCTCCAACAGGCCACAAATGTGCATGTGTCTGCACAAACGGGTAGAAACCGACGTCCACAGATGGGGGTTGTGCTCACAGCCCAACACCGTGCAGGACGCTTGGCATTTGCCAGAGAACACCAGGATTGGCAAATTCACCACTGGCACCCTGTGCTCTTCACAGATGAAAGCAGGTTCACACTGAGCACATGTGACAGACTGTGTGACTCCAAAGCCTCCATTGGTTAATAAATTTGATTTCCATTGATTTTTGTGTGATTTTGTTGTCAGCACATTCAACTTTGTACATAACAAAGTATTCAATGAGTATTTCATTCATTCAGATCTAGGATGTTATTTGAGTGTTCCCTTTATTTTTTTTGAGGTGCGTGCGTGCGTGCATATGTGTGTGTGTGTGTGTGTGTGTGTGTATATATGTATATGTGTGTATGTGTGTGTGTGTGTGTGTGTGTGTGTGTGTGTGTGTGTGTATGTATGTGTGTAATATATATATATATATATATATATATATATATATATATATATATATATATATATATATATATATATATATATATATATATATATATATATATGAGAGAGGGCTGTGGGAGGCTAATCCTTCAGATTATTTAACATCCTCTTAGAAATGCAAAGCTTTACTTGCTATATATTTTTATTCTAGTGGTAAATTAGTTTTTCTGAAGTTTTTAGTTTGGGTAATGTTGTTAGATCACAGTAGGACTGTGTAGTTTTCTTTGTAATTCATGGCGTGACACGTCGGCGTCGTAAATAAGTTATTAAACTATCTGTATTGTGATGTCTCCTTTTTGTCATGGTCTTTCGTGCCATTGTGTGCTGGCTCTGTTTAACCTGTACACACACACACTCACACTATCTCAGCTGGGCTTTATGACCCTAAGCAACCACCGTTGTTGGTGATTGATGCCGTTGACCTTCTCTTCTCCGTTGACCTTACAGTTGTCTGAGTGTCTTTTTCAGAAGTTGCCCCTTCGGTGCTTGGTTCAGTCGGTTGCCATGTAAGTTCTAAATAACATGTTGGGCAACTCCTGAGTTTTTGTTTATCCAAGTAATTAAAAAATTAACATGTGGATTTTGAGTCTTTCAGATTTATCGGGTTATCTAGCTTTGGTCTTTAGAAGCTGTTGGAAGACACAAGTCCATGGTACGTTTTAGAGAGCTGGGTTACGTCTTCATTGGCCTGTGTAGGGTAACCTGATCAGATGCAGCTTCCGCTTAAGTAGACCTAACATGGTTGCATCATAGATACTTTCCAATAACTTTTGTTTATAGGTCAGTGAAACGTCTCAGAACTACAGTCCTCAAACAGCCATTTTTTTCACTGGGCCTCTGGGTTAGGTCAGTAAAACGAGGATGTGAGCTTGTTAAAAGTTTGGAAAAGGTGTAAATGTTTTGTAGCTTCTTGAAGCGCTCTTCTCTTTCTTTTTTCTTTTTCCTTATTAATTCCTACATTATCTCTTCAGGCTGGTTTATATACAGTGTTGACGTCAAAAGTTGAAGGAGCATTGAACATCTAAATTTCTAAGATCTAAATGTTTATTTGCCTTTCCTGACAAACAGCGCCCCAAGTGGGCAGTTATGTATGGGTGGACTGCCTAGACTGTAGTTGTCTGCAGCCCAATGTACACATTTGGGGTTTTGTTTGTATCCCTACGCCAATGCTGAAATTTTCCATGACTGCTATTTTTTGGGTGTTTCATGGTTATTGTATCAGATGGGGCACTGACGTGAACCTCCTTGGGCATCGGACAGCGTTCAAGTGTACCAGTGATGAATAAAGCTATAAGACCCTGTACTGCCAAGTTAAGGCCTTGTCATAATCTTTGTTTTGGAGACTCAACTCCAAATACTCATGTTATTGTTTGACTCAATTCAGGTTTAGCTTTATTTGCTTGGTACTTTTCATAATAGCTTCATAAGCAGCCTTGCTGGGTTTCATGCTGAGGCTGAGAGCTTTGGCTATGATGCAACTCTGATAACACACCTTCCAAAGGCTCTTTACTCTTGGCTAAAGTAAACGAGTGAAGTTGTGTTGTTAATGTTTGATTTGGCCTCTGCATGTACCACACGGTATCTCAGAATCTAGTCGCCTTGCGGGACGCCTTCAAGTTGGTCTCCCTTGCTTCTTAAACAAACTGTCTTCTTGGTTTTTGTTGATTGCAATAACAAAACTGGTGTTTGTTCAGCTGGTCCAGTGCTTCAGCAGATGTTCTAGGTCAGGCTAGGTCATGTGGGTGTGCTGGACATGAGTGAGGAATGCAGAGTGTGCTGATGACCCATCCGTCTATGATGTGCTATTGTCAGGCCATGTGAAGGAACATTATGGGGCTATTTCCACAGTAGGCGTCTATACTGACTGGGGCTTGTCTGTTGCCTCTTTGTCCAAGTTTAGATACAGAAATGGCTATAACCGTCCCAGTCACTGGGAGGAGCTGACCGTCTCCACCTCTTCTCAGTCTCTGCCTTGTCAGTGTCTGTTCTAAAACTGCTTATAGGGCCTGAATGTTATGAAAATACAGATGCCAGTTTTAAGGAGCTAAAGATTCTGGAAAATGCTGTGGTTAGTTGGTATAATTTTTAGTTTTAGTTTAAAATCAGAAGTGATTTACTCGCTGAATGATAATGGCTAAGCACACAGAAGAAACTCTGTGTTAATTATACTTACTAGTTCTCGCTAGAACCTAACATTAAAATGGTTTAAATCAAACAAGCTCACAATGTCGAACTGTGAAACAACCACAAATGTAAAGCACACTCTTAAATATATGGTTCCTTAAGGTTTTTGTAGTAAAGAAAATAGTCCTATATAAAACCATGAACACTCAAAGAACCATTTCGCTGATTAAAGTTTTCTTTGCATTGCAGAAGGGTTCTTCAGATTGACGGAGAATGTGCTGTAGATGGTTCTATATAGAACCTTTTTGAAAAGGGTCCTATATAGAACCAAGAAATTCTACTGTTGGTACGATGGAACAATTAAAATTATTAGTCTGTTTAATTTGCTCTTTATAAAAAATTATTCTTCAAGGGGTCATTAGTAAAGAAAATGGTTCTGTATAAAGCCATGAACACTCAAAGAACCTTTGCATGATTTAAGTTTCTTTGCATCGCAAAAGGGTTCTTCAGATTGATGGAGACTACTGTAGATTTTTAAGGAGTTCTATAGAGCAGCAGAAAGGGTTCTACTGTTGTTACCATGTCAAGTTTGTTACAGTAGAAGAACCATTGTAGTTGCAATACAGAATCCTTTTCAAAAAGATTGTGCTGTAGATGGTTCTATTCAGATTCTCCATGAATCTGAAGAACAGTGGTCATGGTTCTATATTGGACCTTTTTTTTTAACTAAAGAACATTTGAAGAACCATCTTATTTTTTTAAGTATAGGTCTACATTATCTGCTCTAACTTACAAAAGTCTTGACTTTTTGTCCTTTTAAGTGGTGGAATACAGTATTTCCATTGGTGCTCAATAAGTGGGATCTTGGACAAAATGTGTAGATTTTATTGACCAAACATTACTTTTTTTTTTCTTTTGCTTTAGTCAGTGTTCTGCACATCATGGTTGCTGCGCTCTCATAGACTAAACATTTGCTTTGTTTAGCCTAAAAGTTAAACTCAAATGAGTGATGCTTTCGAAACTGAGCGGTTCCGCCTTTCCTGCTATTGCTGATACAGTGCGTTATAGTCTGCTTCGCCTGTGTTAGCCCACATTAGGATCAAAGGCATTAAGGCAAAACCCCTGGGATCCTACTGAGCCAAACTTCCCTAAATTTAGCCAGAGAGTGGATGTGAAAGGCCAGAGCTGCTCTTACAGTAGCAGAGCCCTTTCTCTTAAAGAGCGAGTTCACACAGCAGTGCTGCTGATAGGGACTGCCATTATTTCTTAAATAAGTTTGATTTAATTCATTTTTTTATCATTGATTCAAATTTACCTTGTAGAGGAATCTGCAGTGATTGGTTTGCAGTTTGAATAGATACAGTAAAAAAAAAAAACACACAGTAAAAGTTAGAGTTTCTTTAAAAAGTAGTTGGTTTATTGACTTGTCAGCTAGTTTACAGAACAAAGTTTGGTTCTAGATGTCTTCTGAAAGTCCCCAGCCATCACACAGATTTGGGTATTTTACCAGCACACTTGATTTAGCATGGTGAAGGACCTCTGTTAGATTATGTGATTAATAAAATAGTAAAGGAAAATAGCCTCGCTGGCTTCGACCGGCTCTTTTAATCTTCTCTGTTGTTTATTCACAGCCCTGTCGTATTTCCAACACAGATGGTAATGAGGTGTGTGTCAGAGACTTAAAGACATCACAGGACCATGACTTATTTCTCTCCGTCTCTTGTGTGCACACACCCCCACACACACACACACACCCACACCCTTAGACGTCTTAGACCAATGCTGACGCCGCTTCTGTTTCTCCATGACACGTAGATGTTGGAGCGTTTCTGAGGACATTCCTTTAATGTCATGCTGCAAAATCTCACTCTCCCCCGTCTCTCCCCTCGCCCTCTGTTCCTCTCTCTCTCTCCTTATTGGGTAATGGTTTAGTCTGAAACTCCCCCCTCATTAGGACTGAGAGCTGTTAAGAGTTGATGTGCTAAATTTAGCTCCGCACTAGAGAAGGCTGGACTGCCCCCAAACACCCAAGAGCACACACACACACTGAGGTTTCCACAGTCTGATCTCTGACAACGTCTGCATTGCTAGCTTCAAATTCACACTTGGGACCCAAATGTGACTAATTATGAAGTGAACAGATGCAAAATGATTTTAATGATTTTTATTTACTCCAAGGAAAGTGCTACTGTAGAGTAGGTGAGCAAGGTCTTTCAATGGAATTCTGATAGTACCAAACAGTGTGATTATGGTTGAAGTTTGGGGTGTGTGTGTGTGTGTGTGTGTGTGTGTGTGTGTGTGTGTGTGGTCCTGTAAACACTACAGTGTGTCAGATACAGATGAGACCATTTCTCCATTTAGGTTAGTTAGATCCATGATGATGTGGATTGGATGAGCTCATGCAGCGAGTCTTCATATCATTCATTAGAGAACACACACACACACACACACACACACACACACACACACACACACACACACACACACACACACACACACACACACACACACCATAGCAGCTCTGTGAGCAGTGTGACTCACTGTCTCCAGTGGATAGATGAATGAGCAAGCATGTGTTTGTGCGCACACAGTCCAAGAAATGAGTTTGGTTGAATTCATTTGAGTAAGTTAGGAGTGTTTGAGAGAAGTGTGTGTGTGTGTGTGTGTGTGTGTGTGTGTGTGTGTGTGTGTGTGTTCTGTAGAGAAGTTTCCACTTTCTGATAGGGATGCACCAATACGGGAACTGTAGGGTGATGCTGGTACATTTGAGACTTAAACCTTTATAAAATGTGAAAAACTAAAACCAAGTCTGCCTGTAATACTGCTATGGAGAAATTGTAATATTTATTTCTGCATGCTTACATGAAAAAATTAATAAATGCAAACATTTGAGTGCGATAGCCCAGCGTGGCCTAAATGTTCTGTTCTTTCAGAGTACAATACATACATTTGTTGTTCTTGCTCTTGTTCTTGCATTGGTCTGCAAATAACAATCATGATCTCACCCTGCATCCCTACTTTTATCAGACTTCCGAGAGGTCTTGTCTTTCACACTGAGACGCACACACACTGCCCAAAGTGAGCGACCACATATGGGAGAGAGAATGCAGTAGGAAGTATGAGACTCATCTGAATGTAATTCTCCACTGACTCATACTGTCACACATCCAGTCCTACATATTTATGAATTACTGCCTGTTCCTATTTATAGTCCGAAAAATCAAATTTACACAGTTATGTCCGATAACGTCTCCGCTGAGACGTGGTCGATCAGACAGAGCGTTTGGTGTCTGAAGTTTGCTTTTGCTCCCCGTTAACGCAGCTAATAAATATCAAAAGCTAATACCAATTAGGCAAACTGCAGGCCAAAACGGGAAACATTTGCCTCCAGCCATGTTTACGTATTTTTGAGTTGCTACTTGTTGGTGTGAATAATTTTGATTGTAACGTACGGTGACAATCAAGTTGTAGATGGTAGAAAAATAGGCCATCTCACGTAGACTTGCTTAGACACCAAACATGTCTTGGCTCAATTAACTGCATTTGGTTTAATTAGGATTTCATTCTGTGAACCTCTTGCTTTAAATCTGCAGAGGATCCACCTGTAGATACACTAACCCACAGGAGTCAGTCCACTTCGGTCCATTTCTGTCTGTTTCAGACGTTGTTTTCTTTGGACTTTCCGTTGTTGCTTGAGATTTCACTGTGACCATATAAGGTGTGCACAGCTCTCAGAATAACTGTCTCTCCCTCCCTCTCTCTCTTTTTTACTGTGTCGCTCTCTCTGTGAACTGGAACCATTTTTTGGAGTGAATAACGTGTTTTTCAGGGGTATCGAACAAAAGGACAGTGTGTTGATTGTGACGCGTGTTTGCACACACGTTTGCCGAAAATACACACACACAGCCATCTGGAAGAGTGTGGCTTTTCCAGAAAGTGTGAATGTGGCGTCTCTTTCTCTGTAAGAGGCTATTGAGTGAGCAGATGCTGCCGCTGGGTTTGAGGCGCTGGCCCAGTCTGCTGGCCTGAAACCAGCCTGCTGGCCTGAAACCAGCCTGCCTCTCTCTTGACTGCCATTAAGGAGACAAAGTTAACCAGTATGTTGTTACTCAACACGTTTCATCCGCTTTTGTTTAGGCCTGTTAGTTATTACATAATAACCTAATTGCCATTATTTGAGATCATCAGTTATTTAAGCTGGAAAGCAAATTTCCCATAGCAAGTGTGCACAGATGTTTGCACAGTACAAAGTTAATAGTGCAACCACTAGTATTCACTACTGTAGCAAGTAAGGTGGCTAATCAACCAGTTTAGTAGTTTTAAACTTCACATATTTTAATACACGCAAAGAACGAACAAGAAAAGACAAAGCATTAATTGCAATTACTTGAGACAGTCACTCGTCAGCTAACACTTCATGGTCATGACCGCTTTACTTGTTTTGTTGTTAGACACCCTTCAAGTTTCAAGTACTTTTAACAATAGTTTGTAAAACTGTCAAATCATCATTTAGGTAAAACCTCCTCTTCATACTAGAGATGGGGCGGACGTGATCCTGTGTCGGCATTAGGACAGATATTGATGTGATTTGCTCAGCACATGTTGGATGGACAAGGCAGGTCCGCTAACCGATCCATATTCCAGTCCGCAGCTCGTGCTGGACCATGAACCCGAGGAATGTAACATAACATGAAACGTCACCGTTTCCAGATTTCATTCCATGTTTCAGTCTGCAGCTGAGTGAGCGAATAACATTAGCTGTTGGTTTCACTAAAATGTTTGTTTGGGGATATTTTAGTCTGGAAATGCTGAAAAGCAAGACTGCTACTTGTAATGTGTGTAAGGCCAGTGTGCCAAGAGGTGGAAGTACGTCTGCGTCATACAATACAACCAGTTAAACCTCCGTAGGCGCTTGATTACACATGAAAGTGTACCAGGAACTCATGCTAGCTAACAGACAGACACCACCTGGCAGCGACTCTCACTGATGCTTTCCAGAAATGAGAGAAACTCTTCCAGCAGACAACTCAAAGGACCTGCTTTGGCAAAAGGCTAAGGCGATCAAAAGGCATTACACTGCTGTGGGAACAAAACCTTGTATCTCCATTTTTGTCATTTTTCAGTTTTTAGCATTTTGGAAAACGTCTGTTGCTCTTTACCTTATGTGTAAATTTCATGATGAATTGGCCAAAAGAAACTGCCAAAAATGACTTGGAAAGACGTCTGGTTCCATTGGCTTACACTGAAAGCAAAATAAGTTTTTCCTTCTCCTGTAAAGTTACCATTTTGGAGATACAAGGTTTTGCCCAATAACAACGATTTAGCTTCAAACATGCCTTTAATTCTATCTATTGACTAATCTCAAGATGAAGCAAATATATTTGCATAATTTGCATAATTTGTTGCCACATTTCAGTAATTAGCTTGGATTTAATTTAGCATCTGGATGGAAACCTGGCAACGGTCTTAATTTCTGAGTGTAATTGCTCAGAGCTCCTTGTCCAGTTTCAGTTTCTGTTGGCTGATTTTTCACTTTGGTTTTTGGCCTGTCTTTCTCTTGTTAAGTGAGTCAGCAAAATATGACTTGGGACTCTTACATAAGCATTTTTCACACTTAAAGCAGTGGGTACTGAGGCCTTGGCAGGTCTGTGTGCGCTTAAAGGCAGCCAGCTGTCTCACAGGAAATGCTTGGGCTCTGTCGTCTTGACCAAACCTAAACAATCTCATCTGACGATGCAGGACCGAACATTTGTAGAATGCTTTCTCATCCCCACTGCTTGAGCTGCTGAGGGGCGAGGGAGAGGGGAGAGAGAGAATATTGAAACAGGCAGGAGAGAGAAAATGAAAGGAGTGAGAGAATGGGGGAGGGGGGATTTTTAAGAGTCAGAGGAATGACAGCAAAACAAGGGAGACAGTGGAAAGAGGGTGGGATTGAAAGGACTAGAGATGAGGGGATTAGAAACCTGCAGATGGCCGGTATGCGCAAAGACAAAGTCTGGTGATGGAGCACCGTTTGCTTCTGTGTGAATTCTGTCTGTTCTGCTTTTCCGTGCAAGGCTCTCTAGATTTTTCTCTGCAGACTGTTACTGTGCTTCTGTGTGGTAGGATGTTTCGGACACAGTGTGGTCTGGTTTTCAATTCCGTCTGCTTTGATGTTCTTAACCCTCCTGGATGCTCGTCTCTATGGAGACCGTTACCTTGACTCTGCAGGACAGGACAGACCGTTCCGATTCCCAGCAGTGACGCGGGCCTCCGGGCAGGGTGTCTTGGACAGGAGTGGTCAGCGGGGAGCTGTCTGAGTCATCTCAGTCTGAAATACTCTGTTAAACCTGTTATATGATGTCCTTGTCATAGCTGCCAGTTACCACCTGGTACATCAGTTCTCAGTCAGGTGTTCAGAAGTGTACATATGCGTGTAATAAGCCACGATGGACAATATTAATAAATAACGCCTTTCTAGCTGACAAGCTCCCTGTTTCTGCAGCTTCTGAGTTACTGCGGTCTGGCATGCTTTCGACTTCGGTTTCTGCATCATTGATAAAATTTTAGGGCAATGACGACAAATCCAGTGAAATATCAGTGACATTAATAATTTGTTGTCCCCGAATCAAGATAGATTAGTTGGCATGGTGACAACAGCACTTCCCATTTAAGTCACGCGATTTAAAGAAGGAAAGACATAAATAAAAAGCTGTCCGTTACTGTGACTGATAAAAGAACCCTTTCTAGAAAATATCAATAAGATTGGGTAGATGTTTTAGTGCAGGGGCCGTCAACACGCGGCTCTTTCACAGCCCTGTTACGGCTCCACTGCAGAATTAGATTTGTAGGTAAAAATAAAATAATCCTGCTTTGCAGTAAAATACAGCTCTGCTGATCGTTCAACACAAATGGTCTTAAACGCCGGAGTTGATGTATAAATTTTATTTCACCCTTTAACCCTGAAGGTTGGCTTCAGGGTTGAAGGCATAGAGAAAGATTTAAGATATAATTGAGATGAATGGACCCGTTTGTATTTGTAAAAACTCCAGCTGGTTTCCTGATGCGTTTAATCTGCAGCGAGAAACTGGCAAGCACTAAAAAGTCACAAAGTCAGCTTCTCATTTGAATCTTCACATTCTGCCTTAAATGGTGCGACAGCTACTTCAAGCGTCATTTAAGGTGGAACTAGAAAATTCAAACAAGAAGCTGGCGAATGACGAGCTGATTTCAGCCTTGCAAGAAGTCGAACGTTCAGAGATATTTTACAAGAAACTATTTTACTTTCGCAAAATGTTTCCTGCCGGAGATGCAAAGAAACGGCTGTAGCCGAGCAAAAGCTTAAAGTAGAGCAAAGTAAGTCTGTGTTTTATTTAGAGCCACGATGGTGAAACGTTACTTCAATAAAATGTTGTGAAATGTTGTGACATAAAACGTTGTGCTTCCCGAGATGGGTTTATCGCCGTTGCAACTTCTTAATGTTAGGTTGGCTGACTGCTGTTTTTGTGTGTGTGCGTTTTTATTTGTCATAAAGAAAGAATAACCTTTCAGTTTTTAAATTAAGTTATTGGGGCAGTCGTGGGCTGGAGGTTAGGGAACTGGCCCTGTGACCGGTAGGTCGCCGGTTCGATCCCCAGGGCCGACAGTCCATGACTGAGGTGTCCTTGAGCAAGACACCTAACCCCCAACTGCTCCCCGGGTGCCGTGGATAGGTCTGCCCACCGCTCTGGGCAAGTGTGCTCACTGCCCCCTAGTGTGTTTGTGTGTGTGTATGTGGTGCTTCACTTCACGGATGGGTAAAATGCGGAGGTGGAATTTTCCAAGTATCACTTGTTTACCTTTTTATTTACTTTTTTTCTCTAGAATAGCACCTGTTCTTACAGTTGATCTTAAGAGAAGAGGCAAAAGATATACTTCATAAAATTAAGAAAAAAGCACATTTAAAGTTAAAAAAAAAATTTAAAGACCCGTCACGGTTGCAAACTGACCGTGATCATCTTTATTCAGAACAGTTATTCTGCCTAATCCTCGCACTTATTTCGCACCGTACTTCTTTTAGTGTTAGTTATTTATATTGCTGGAGGTTTTGCAAGGTGTTTTACGAGGAAAGGAATGCAGGAATGTGGTAATAATCCAGTCCTTATCGCCTTTGTGTGACTGAGACAGCCTGTTTTCTATCTCTGCTAACTCTCAGGTCACAGCAGTTCAAACACGCCCTGCTGAGTTAGAAACTACAGAGTGCCTGTAGTCACTGCTGGGGTGCCAGAGCTTGTGTGGGTGTGAACTGGAGACACCAGGAGAGATAGAGGGAGCCAGAATGAGGGAGAACATTCTGGAACAAAGTCTCCTATTCATGAGAGGGGCATTGAGCCACTGCTGCCTGTCTATATTGTAGAGGCAGGGCGTAAACTGACAGCACAATACTTCACTATAGAGACCAGGAGCTGCTTTTTGTATTATTATTGCTTTTAAAGACTGATGTCTGAAAAAAATCTAGACTGCTTTTTATACACACTAAAGCCCAATCACCTGTCTTCTTTTTATCCCTACCCTTTGTTTTTGAGTGTCACCCTGACCCCTTAGAAATTAGTTAGTGGTTGAAATCTTGACCTACGAAATGGGACCCTCAATAAAAATAAATAAATAAAACATTGCTTCATTAACAGACTACTAGCGGTGCACTGTAGGTGACCCGGCCTGTCTTCAGTGATCGCAGAGAAGGGAAAAGTTGAGTAACCTCGGCTTTAGGTACATTTGGAGGAGGGGGTATAAGACACGTATTTATTATCACTCGCTGCTAATTCTTTGGTGATACTGAGCTGAAGTGAGATTCTCTAGCGTCTTGTTCGAATTTTCCTGTTCCACCTTAAAGCAGCAGTTACATTCTGATGCCTGAAGCACCAGAAATGCTTGACTATTAAGGTGGGAGGGGAAAGTTAGCTAGCTAGCTACTGACACATTTGCATGCTATTTGCAATTTTTATGCTTGTTATGAAGAAAACAACCATAATACAGTGAAACAACATTAAACTAAGATAATACAATGATTATCGTAATTTTTTTTTTTTTTAAACGGACAAATTCTCACATTTGTGGGTTTCTTTGGTCACTTGAGCAGCCATTTTTTTTTTTAATTATTATTTTTTTATGTATTCTCCTTTCTCTTAACAGTGGTTGGAGTGAGCCTCTGGGAAAACCTCCGTTTGGAGGGCCATGTAGCCCGAACACTTCGCCCTCCCTCTCTATCTCAACATAAATTGGGACACCCTAACCCTAGACGTCAACACGCAAAACAGAGAGCTATGTAGTAGTGGCACGGGGTGAAATGGGATTGGGCCTTAGAGTCTCCGCCTCAGGAAACGAGTCAAATCTTGTTCTCCATTTCAAGTTTAGTTTGCGCTTCAATTAGGACAACATATGCATGAGTGTGTCAAAGTTCTGTTGAAAAAGAATAGTAAACATTTATTTTCTGCTCCTCTTTGGTTGCTTTTTAACAGCCTTTTCTTTGTTAGGGTGAAATCCTTGAGTTTTTCTGAAGAGTGGATTTTCTCTCTTGCTCTGTGTGTCTCTGGCCCCACAGTGACCTGTGTGCATAACTCGGCTGTTCAGGAGTAATGAGAACACACATGCTGCTGACAAGCATTCAGATACACACTCCAGCACTCCACTCTATATCAGCAGCTCTAAAGCACCAGAGAGAAAGAGAGAGAGTGAGCGTAAGGGAGAGAGACAGACTGAGACAGATTCCATTAAGAGCCTGATTGAAGCAGTGATAGTTTTCCAGGTTAGTTAACGTTGGAACGGTGAGGTCATGCTCTGGTCCAGTGGTGTCAAAGCAGAGGAGAGAAATGAAGAGGGAGGATGCTGCTGTTGGAAGCCTTGATTGTTGCTTTATTGTCACACATACAGTTAACAGAACCTGGTACTCAGTTGTACTGAGAGGTGGGAGGATGAGGAGAGAGAGAGATGGCTGGAGATGGGGATGGACAGCTGAAGGCAGTGGTTAAATTTAAAAAGTGGCTAATAGAATAGAATTTACCACCATTTGTCACTGTATTCGCACACTGTGAAACTAGACCTCTGCGTTTAACCCAACCGTGCAGGGAAACACCCACATACAAGCACGCTAGTGAACACACACAAACACTAGGGGGCAGTGAGCACACTTGCCCGGAGCTGTGGGCAGCCCTATCCACGGCGCCCGGGAAGCACTTGGGGTTAGGTGCCTTCCTCAAGGGCATTTCACTAGTGTGTTTTGTGGTTAAACGAGACGTTGAAATTTACCCATTGTGAGATTAATAAGGGTCACTTTTAAATGCTTGTAATGATTGTTGTGGGTTAAGTACATATTAAGCAAATCAGTGCCACCTTATGAGTAAAGTTCATTGATTTTAGACATCTCTGACTATTGGCCGATGCATGCTGAGTGAAGTAGTAGGAGATCTCCTCCTCTCTGAAACACTTAATGGTTCAGCACCATACAGAGCCTTAATTGCCCGTGTAAAGATTCACCCGCCTCTGTTACTGTGTCTCCTCTTTGTAGTAGAATTGCTGGCCGAAGTTCAACCAAAGCTCGCCCTGCCTGGTTTCTGGTCCTTCTTTAGTTTAGTGTTGCTGAAGCATCACTTTCATGCATTACTGTTTAACTCTGTTTAACCTGTAGTCTCGAGCCCACATCATGCATCACATGTCGGGACACAACGTGAAATTAATGAATCTTCTCACTGCTTAGATGGCAAGAAAAAGTGTCTACTCACACTTACATATTTTCATGTTTGGATCAGTTTTGCGCCCGTCTAGACAAATAATATGAAATCGCAAATCTCTTCCAGTAGTGCAGAAAAACAGATGTGAACATTGTGGACTGCTGGGTTTAAAGGGACAGCAGAATTAACGGAGGCCAAACGTACTCATGAGTAGTGCTGAGCGATATGACCTCAAATCAGTATCATGATTAATTAAATATTTTACTTTGATTACGATTTAATGAACAATTTTTTTTTTTTTTTTTTTTTGCCCTCATTGTTGACTCAGCATGCCCTGCGATGGACTGGCGACCTGTCCAGGGTGTATCCTGCCTTTTGCCCAGTGACGGCTGGGATAGGCTCAAGCACCCCCGACCCAGAAAGAGAAGCGGCTTAGAGGGGGGGGGTGTGTGTGTGTGTGTGTGTGTGTGTGTGTGTGTGTGTGTGTGTGTGTTGACTCAGCACATCTTAACGTAAATCGTCTCTACAGCCAGATCAGAATTCATGCAGCTTTTGTGTCACTCCAACTCGACATTTGTCATAATTTCGCTCTACTGAGACTGAATAAGCATTTGGGGTGATATTTCTGTTCAACAGTTAGAAACTCGTCCAAAACGCCTCCGTGTTTGAAGGCATTTCGAAAGAAATGGCTGAACACAGCCATAGGAGAGCGAGGCTGCAGCGTCAAAGAACAGTTAAAAGTCTGAAAGCAGAGTTTAAAGAATCCAAAGACACGAACCAAAGAAGTCACTGTGGCTGAAGAACGTGCCCTTTTAACAGGGAGCTTTTAACACATTCTAAGTGATGAGCCCAGCTGTCAGTCAGTGAAGCTTCATGATGGCTCCTGTGATGCTGGTGAAGATGAAGCTGATCCTCTGGCGTTCGTTCATGGTCATGATTGTTTACCTCTGGATGACCGACATGAAGCAGCGTGACGCATTTGTTCTTTTGTCACTTGCTGTGTGAGCACAACCTTAGCTTCCATGTCGCAGAGTCACGTGACCGTGCAGTACATGAACACACAGAGGAAAGAATTAACAGAATTTAAAAACATCGAAATAACCGACATGGGCAAGATTTACGTCGGTTAGAGGTTCTGAATGTCGGTTTCTATTACTTTTCAACTAATTGCCCAGCCCTACTTTTCGAAGACCAGCATCAGTCTTGTCTGATATTTTAAGGTCCCGCTCTGAGTGTAGATGGTGCTAATGCCTTTTGTGATTTTGTTGTATAAAAAGTAAAATACTTAATATTACTGCTGGAGTGACAGAGCTGTTTGTGTCCATATGCTGAAAGTAACTGTATAAATGTGTTGCCAGCTAATGGAATGAAAGATTAAATGAAGTACAGCAGAATGCCTTTGCTCCAGAGGTTTCTATGGAATGGAACATTTCCCATCAGACTCCGATTGATTTTGGTTACATCTTTACTCTGACCATGTTTCATTTTGACTGACTATTCAAGAAACATGAACTGCACATTAATGCATTTCACACCCAAATGAAATGTGTGATCTTTTCTTGCTTATTTGTGTTGCAGGCGGGCAGTGATGGAGAGAGCATAGGAAATTGCCCATTCTCTCAGCGTCTCTTCATGATCCTTTGGCTGAAGGGCGTGGTCTTCAACGTTACCACTGTTGACCTTAAGAGGTGGGCCTGTGTATGTGTGTCATTGGAAGAGATTCAAAGAAATCAGACTAAACATGCCAGTCTATTGATATTATATCTTGTTAAAAAGGGACTGCAACTAATTTCTGTAATCTGTTGACTGTGATTTGATTAATCAGCTAATTTAACTATTATGACTTCAGTCCCACTCTTTCTGCTGATGCAATTTTTAAAGTTTTGTCTGTGCAATAAACAGTTATTTATTTTATGATACAGTAAAACAATAGAAGTCATATCACACCCTGTGCTGCTTGTGGCTTAACACAATCGTTTGGAATGACTGTCCACTGTAATAAAGATACTGCCTTTGGTAGATTTTTCATTCATCAGGGTACAAAAAATGTCCTCAAAGGAACCTCATAAGTTTTTCATAGTGGAAAATTACATGTTTTTACTTTTTCATAATTGAATGTTTTAAATAAAACAATTAAATAAAAAGCTGGAGGCTAGATGGGGTGTGTGGAGTCAATACAACTTTAAATATAATTTCAATGGATTATGGTGCAGTTACATTCCCAAAGTAGAGGTTCTGAGATGTACCCTTGAGGGTACCACCCTAGTGACGAGAGGCAGACTGCCCCACTGACTGATTACTGCCTTTTATTTCTGAGTTTATTGGATGTCAACATTTTTTTCAATATTGATATTGGCCACTCTTAAGCCCATAAAATTCTCCTTCTCTTTCATGTTTACCCTGGCTTTTCTCTCAGCCCTTCTTACTGCTTCCACTTTTTTTAGCACACTTCAAATGGTTTCAGAGATTAAAGTGAGAATATTTTTAACCTTTAGTTTCTCAGTTAGCATTTCAGTGAGCCTGGAGTTCCCCCAGTATGATGTAGGCCCTCATTCTGACTGACTAAGCAGGGTCGAATTTTTGGGAACTGTCCGTTTTGAAGGTTTTTCTCGATGAAGGCACTTTGGCTCATCTCCTTGATGGCTTTCAGCAGCAACGTGGCTTACAAACTTACCATTGATGCCCATATAGACAAAGAGTAGCTACTCAAACTGTTTACCAGACAGAATTTGTGGACTGAAATGAAAGGGAAAGCCTGGTCATTTGTTTTTGTTTTTTTAACCCAGCTTAATTAAATCAGCGATGGATGTTCAGTTGATGTTCTGTGTGGGAACTACCTGTGAAATGAGTAGTAGTTGAGTACTAAGAGAAATGGTGAGAGCTGCACCAGATGGTAAGCCAGCTGTGGCTGAGTCTGCTTTTCCAGAAGCTTCACTGAAGGATTCATAAGAGAATAAGTCTGTGCTGTTATTGGCCCTCAGTCAGCTGCCATGCTATTCAACATCTACAACCCCATTTCCAAAAAGTTGGGATGCTGTGCAAAATATAAATAAAACAAAACTAAATTACGTGCAAATCATTTTAAACCCTATATTTCATTGAAAATAATACAAAGACAACAAATCGAATGTTGGAACTGAGATTTTATTGTTATTTGAAAAATATATGCTCGTTTTCAGTTCGATGCCAACAACATGTACCAAAAAGAAGGTTGGAACAGGGAACTGTGGAGAGCGACTGCTGTAGTTTTGAAAGTTAAATGTTTTCCCATTTTTGTTTGATATAGGATTTCAGCTGCTCAACAGTTAGGGGTCTCCTTTTTTAAAAAAAAAAATTCATTTTATAGTGTGCCAAATGTTTGCAGTGGCTGACCGGTCTGGCCAGTTTAGCCCCATTGTACATGCACAATGTGGTTTGATTGTCTTGCTGAAATAAGCAAAGCTTTCCCAGAAAAAGACATCATCTGGATGGCAGCAACATGCAGCTGTGTTTTTGTTATGTACCGCCACAGACTGTCTGAGCGCTGCACTTCCAAGTACCACTTCCAAGTTCCGCCCTTTACATTCTGTCAACATTATGCTATAAATCGAAATAATATAGAAAATTGATTTTAGACATTTTTTTTTTTAATCGATTCAGAATTGTTCACGTCCACATTGTGATGCATTAAAGAATCGACCGCCCCCCGTATGTATGTATGTATGTATGTATGTATGTATGTATGTAAAAAATATCGCTGTAGTCAGAAGAAAACCTCGTATCTCCATTTTTGGCGTTTTTCAGTTTGACATAATTTGAAAATATCTGTTCTGTACATTGTCTGTAAATTCCATGAACATTGGTCCAAAATTACTTGGAAAGACATCTGGTTCCACTGACTTACATTAAAAGTGAAGAAGTGAAGTATGTTTTTTCCTTCTCCTGTAAAGTTACCATTATGGAGAAACGAGGTTTTCTTTCTTCTTTTCTTCTGAAAAAAAAATGTGATTTCTTCTTTGCATTTAAGTTTTATCTCTCTCTCTCTCTCTCTCTCTCTCTCTCTCTCTCTCTCTCTCTCTCTCTCTCTCTCTCTCTCTCTCTCTCTCTCTCTCTCTCTCTCTCTCTCTCTCTCTCTCTCTCTCTCTCTCTCTCTCTCTCTCTCTCTCTCTCTCTCTCTCTCTCTGAGATTTTCCACATATGATCCTTGGTCATTATGTTAAGGGCTTAATGCCACTGCGGCATACAAAAGAGACCTTGTTCGATTGGGCATTTTTATTGCTGCTCAAATGAAGCTCAGTGTCTCTATGTAGTCTCATTCACTGCTCAGACACCACATCAGCTCCAGTTCAAGACATGGTGATTGCTGTGAGGCTGACTGTGACACTTCAAGCATTATCCCCATACACACACACACACAGATCTCCTGCTTTCTGCTAACATGGGGGTGAAGGAGCTTCCTGTGCTCATGCCAAAGGCATGAGGTCATTTCCTGTTGTTGTGCCCAGAAGCTGGTAAGATCAGAGTGTTCCAGACTTCAGGGTCTTCTGGGAGATTTCAGCTCTCAGCGGGCTTCGGCATGGACTGAAATGGCTCCTTATATTGCACTTAGTTTTCAAGGCCAGTATAATTATCTGATTGAACAGTTAGTGTGCTCAGAATGTCAAGTCAACCTTTTTGCAGCTTGTCTTTATGATAATGCATAATCAAAGTAAACGTGATATATTTTGTAACTGTTAAATTTGGGAACTAACAGCGCTCTACATGGACTTCAGTTGTCTTGTCTTTGCACTTCTCACTTGCCTTATAATAAGCAAGAAGCTTCAGAAGTGGCTAATGCAGTCCTGTTATCTGAGTCAATGCGAAATACAATAGTGTCAAAACAGCTTCCACAGTATACCACAGTACTGTGCCTTTAAAAGTTCCTAGTAATTTCAGTCTTTAGATGTCATCATGTGATGGATAGTATTGTATTACCCTGTGTTTGCAAATTAGGGCTGTTATCATTGTTCAGTTACACTTAATTAATAAAACAAATTATATGCCTTTTCAGTTATATATTGTGTGAATGTGGTTAAACTTTTTTTTTTTTTTTTGTCATGTTTTAAAGTTTTTTTATTTGAACATAAGTTTCCAGTAAATAATTTCTAACTATAAATAAATAGTAAATAAATAAATAACTTTAAAAGGCTATGCATGGTTTGTTATTCCATTTTTATTTTTTTCCCAATTTTTATTGTTCAGCGTTTTTAAAAAAAGAGGGTTATTAATGTAATTAATATTGATTATGAATATTATTACTACATAAAATGCAACAAAGACACACATAGCATTATGACACATGCCACTGTATTGTGACTTTAAAGGTTGGATGTCAACATAATGTCTTATTTTTTTGTGCAATACATGTCAGTGTATTCGGCCTATACTGGGTGCAGCAAACGGTCCACATTTTCAGTTCAGATGTGGCATTTTAGTTGGGGTTACAGAGGAGTAGAGGGTCTGTTGGGTTTGGGTAAGTTTCTACTGGTCCTTGGAGTCCTGATGGTTAAATAATGAGCAAACTGGTCTTTCATCTGAGTTTCATCATATGTGCTGAATGCTGCCTACTGTGCAGAGACATCTGGAACTCACTCACTATACATACATACACACACATATATATATATATATATATATATATATATATATATATATATATATATATATATATATATATATATATATATATATATATATATATATATATATATTACACACACACACTTACTTAACCACGCTCACTCACATGGACCTTTGTATTGTAGCGCTTGGCTGGTGGGCTATACACAAGGCTTCTGGAAATGGCCACTCTAGTGAAGAGTAACTGTGTGGTTATTGTTGAGGGGCAGTTGACCTCTGAATCCTGACCTGTGTGCATTTGGCCTAGACAGAGTGGAACAAACAAATCACCTATTTAGTCAGAACACTTAGGCTGAAATTGCTGTTGAAAGAAAAAAGGCAGGTTGCTTTTGCTTCCTTTGTATTTGTACTTAATTGGTCCTTCTTGAAATAGTTTTATGGTTCACAGCACACAGTTAATCGGGTTAATTGTCACTTATCAATATTTTGTCACTAATACATCACTTATCAGTATTAAACAGCAATAACTGATATGGGCCGCACAAAAAAGATACAGCATTGATGTAACATTAGTGCTGGTTGTTATCAGCTCAATATCAGCCTTCTCAAAACTGAACTGCGGCTCTAATGGATTAATGTCTTAATAACGAAGGCCGATCTTTAACCATATCGAACCCGAACAATATTTGTCCAAATTTTCAGTCAGAATTGAGATGGTGGGACGTTACTAAATTCAGAGAATCCATTTACTTGGATCTGTTTGTTTCTGTCTGACCGTTTTTGTTGATGTTTGTGTGTTTTGTCAGGAAACCAGCAGATCTTCAGAACTTGGCTCCAGGTACACACCCTCCCTTCATCACGTTTAACACAGAGGTGAAGACCGACGTCAACAAAATCGAAGAGTTTCTGGAGGATGTTCTCAGCCCACCCAAGTGAGTGTTTGTGTGTGCTCTACGCAAATACCACAGATATTTGGTGAGCAGTTGTTTTAGTTATTACGGTGTTGTCCTATTCTGTTTATGCTCAGGTACGCCAAACTCAGCGCCAGACATCCAGAGTCCAACACGGCAGGGATGGACATATTCGCCAAATTCTCCGCTTACATCAAGAACTCCAAACCTGATGCCAATGAGGGTGAGCCTCTGCACCAAACACTGTGAATGACTATGGGCCTTTATAGATTAAGACGTTTTGGTAGTTGCTGTTTTAAGTCAACCCAACAGTAATATATGGACCATCTTGTGTACAAGCTGTTGCTAAGTTTTCCACATATTTGTTTCTATTTTTTGTTTTGCTTTCTTTCTGGATATTTGTTTACTATTTATTTTCAAATTTGGATATTTGAATAGCAAATAAGGTAAAAATGCCCGTCCCTAGCACATCCAGACATGTACACTCAAACATCTGTCTCTTGTAGAGGTATGCAAAGGCATGAAATTAAAGCTTGAAACTTGACCCGTGCTCACAACGTTGATACCTGACCCAATAGGATCAGTAGCCTCCTGCTAAATTTGTAACCGGACCTGAACAGAGATGCATTGTTTCAGGCCAGTTTTAGTGTTTTGCTTTGTTACTAAGAGTTTGAAGGACCAAAAATGAAAAATCTTTACACAGTATGAAAGTCGAGCCGTTGCCAATACTGACTGAACTAGTGAGAGGAAGTACACTTCCGACGCTGGCATTCGTTTCTGGCTAGTAGCTGCTGCAGAACAGTCAGTGTGTCACTGAAGAGGTACTGTCAGTCCTTATACATGTTAGAATATTTTTACGAGCTCTACACTGACCAGTGTGCTTTCTCTCTCCTGTAACAACCAGGTCATAATGTTTCTACAGTGAAGATTTCTTTGGCTCATTTGCAATTTTAAACAGTTGCCCTTGAGCAAGCTTTGTTTTTATTTTGTCCACAGCAAGCGGTTGGGCAGGAACAACAGGAAAAAATCTATATTATTATTATTATTATTATTATTATTATTATTATTATTATTATTATTATTATTATTATATTTCAATAGAAAAGCATAGATTAAAACAGGAGGTTCTGCTCTTGGACAATTAACAGAAAATTACAAAAACAAAAATTACATAAACAGATCTGCTGTGAAAAATGACCTGAACCTGGTCATTCTTCCAGGTAGCAAACGTCTAGCCTCTTGTTCTAAGCTACGAGGCAATATATCAGTAAACAAAGGCACTTTCATGTAAAATGTACGCACATCTTCTTCAAAATACATGGATATGTTCTCTTTGCTCCTGACTGTGACAAAAGCCCCTGGAACAGTAAAGCCACCATGGCTACTCTGCCTGCCTACTCCAGCCTCACCCTTCTCTCTTCCATAGTTTACATACCAAACAGCCAGGACACACCTCATGGTTTACATGATGCCCTATAAAAAGCAACATGCATCACCCCCACAAAGTCTATGTCGTGATGGCAGGAAAATGAACCGTGCCTGGAAGTCTAGAAGGTTTAGATAAGCTTGTGTGGAAAGCACCTGTAGCACCAGACCTGGTCTCCTATCCATGTTTTTTAATTCTAGTTGATGAGTGTTAGTGCTTCTTTTATCATGTCCTCACATGCTAGGTTTTCCTTGCATATACACAACATAAACTATATCACAAAACATAGCTGTCCCGTGAAGGGGGAAAGTTGGAATTCATGCATGTGAGTCACAAAATTTTAGGAGTTTTAATTCTGCTTAAATTTACACAACTGGCTAATTGTCAGTCCTTTCTCAAGGTATGTTAACCAGCTGAATTTGTGCTGTGCTTGATGGACCGTATCTACATTTTATTACCATTAAGCACGATAATTATAGTAAGATTATGCTTAATGCAGGTAATGTATAATGAATGGGGCTTGTTCTCCTTCTGTAAAAGAGTGCCCTCATGTGGCAGCTTGGAGAACTACAAAGAGAGCTTTATTTTACGCTCTGCACCAAATCTAACACTTTACATTATTATTTATTCAGGCCTACAATAACACAAAAATAAGAATACTCATTTACGCTGGTAGCTTCCCAGCCTTCTCAGCACTTTCAGCATGGAATACCTGCATGCAATATGTAGTCTAGACCAGTTTTTGGGGAGAAACACTGTACTGGAGTAGAACATCTGTTAGAAACCATAACCCAAGAAATAAATATATCTACGCATGTCAGTCCATCTTGCGGATGCTTCAACAGTGATCTTCTTTAAGATAAGATCTATTCTGGCTCTGTCCTGTGCCCGTACCTTGTGCTTGAAGATGTAGTCATCATTAAAGCATTCATGCCATGTGTGTCTCTGTAGCTCTGGAGCGAGGCCTGCTGAAGACCCTTCAGAAGCTGGACGAGTACCTGTGCTCACCGCTGCCTGACGAGATCGACCACAACAGCATGGATGACGTCAAGGTGTCTAGCCGCAAGTTCCTGGATGGAGATGAGATGACCCTGGCCGACTGCAACCTGCTTCCCAAACTGCATATCGTCAAGGTAACGGAGAAACGAACGTACACATTGAGGTCCCTAATAAAAATGGTGGTACTAATGTGGAAGGCCTAATGGTACTGCAGTGCACCACACTGCTGGAAACATGGAATTTGTAACTTAAATTGGGTGGCAAGGATTCTCAATGAGTACAAAGCAATGCTGGCCATTGACTGGCATGGCTGTTCAGTCACATATAGTAAACAGGGCTGGGTTTCCCGAAAGCATCTCGTCACACAGAGGTCATTTAAATGGTAGTGCACGCATCACATTAAACATTCTCTCTACCAGTTAAGCTTAAGACTACAAGGCTACAGTGAAAATGGGCTCTGACGAATAAGTACTGTCCTCCAAGCATGCCAAGAGCTGTCCCTTCTGCCCAGGTCTAGACATATGAGCATCTCTAATATGGTCGATGCTATTGCCCTAATAACTATCTATAGTCTAACTTCTTTAAAAAGAATTAAAAGAACAAATTAAAAAAGGAATAAAAAGACTTCAGCTGCTGAGTTCTTGTGGAAAGAAGGAAAAGGCCTTCTCTTTATTGAGCTTTAAGTGGCAAGATGCTTCCCAGATGACCACCATGCAAATATCATCTTGAGGCATCCCTTTTTATTGCCCTTTGGGGTGATGAAGTAATTACCCCACCCCTTTTTACACAGTTCCATTCCATCTTACTCCCCATTGTATCCAAACCCTGCACCCTTTTTGGCAACCCTTGAAACCAAACACTCATGATGTGACCAGGCTGTTCCATCCTTACAGGGTCATCTTACACAGTTTCTTCACCCAAGCTCAGGAGTTCACTTCAGCTATAATTTCTACTGTCATTCAACAATTCCCCTCCTTTGTCATAATTTGTAGCTACAATTTGTGGTTTCTTTTTTGTGAGTTCAAGAGTTTGTTGAGTTCATCCTCTTTAGAGGTGATCTTCCAAATGCATGGAGCCTATAGCCTGCTTCCCAGTGTTACCTTGTGTAGGAGATCTCCAAATGTTCAAGTTAACTAATATGTGATGTTAGCTCAAGTCTAGCAATAGTTACTAAAGTCAAAGTTAAAACGATTAGAATCTCCAAAAGCAGCTCATGCGGCACTCAAGCTGGCTACAAATGTCTGAGGTGTATGTGGAAGTACTCTGAGTTTCAGCTCCTGAATGAAGCGATTAAGCTTCCCACATGGAAAGTAGCCTGCCCAGTGTCCCTGTATGTCTGTTCCGTGAGGAGCAAAGGAGATCTTATTTGCTCTTGAAGACATTCTGCCATTTATTTTCTGCTTTGTCCAGTGTGACGCTGCATCTCCAAAACCAGCTCAAACTGAGTTACTAACGTCCCATTTCTGACGGAAGCATTGGGAAAGTCGTAGCATAGCATGAAGGAGTAAATTCTCCCGAAGTTGAACATTTTGAAGGGTACATTTTGATGCGGGGGAAAAAAAATCGGATTGGGATATTCCATATTTCCTTGTTGCTTATTCCCATTGCATTCAAGTGTGAAATGACCTTGAGTTTGCTAGGCAGCTGTTTGTGTTGAAATTGTTGCAATAAAAAGAGGAGTTCTGTCGATATGGAACGCTATTGCCCAGCTCACGTTATACTCACTCTCCTGGGTGGTGAGTCTGTGGCTGTAGACCTTTTTCCACAGTCTCTGCATCATCACTCCCGCAAATGGTAGCGTTAGCGGACTTCTGTCTGCACTGTTTATCAGAGCGGTGATGCAGGCACGACATCGTATTTCTACATTAAAGTAAACTCATCAAGCTACAGTGGTGATGAGTATTTCTCAGAGGTTTTTAAGCAAATCTTAATCTCCATGATTATAAATACGCCAGGGAATGAATATTTGTCCTGAAGCAGAGCATTTTTATTCGCAAATGTGAGTAGATCTGTCCTGCCATGCAGCCCACGTTTGCTCTCCAGTTCAGTCTTGCCTCCTTTTTAAAACGGTTACCTCATTAAAAGTGACACATGAGCACAGCTTTTCAGCTGAAGTTGAACATTTTTTAAACTTCATCGAGTGGAAACTTAGCTGAGGCTGTTTAGTTGAGTTATTGGTGCATTTAGGAAGCAGCCATGACTTCGGGCAGAATCAGTCATTGTTTACAGCGCAACTGGAAGTCATTCAGTGCTACTCTTTACTCTTCCACATTAACAAGCACAGTGTGAAATTTGTCTATTGTGAGTTTTTTTAACTTTTCATTACAAATCACACAGTGTGCCTTTCTAACAGTACATCTTTCTTTACTAACTCTCTCTGGTAGGTGGTGGCCAAGAAGTACCGAGGCTTCGAGATCCCTAAAGATATGACCGGCATCTGGAAGTACCTGAGCAATGCGTACACACGCGAAGAGTTCACCAACACCTGCCCCAGCGACAAGGAGATTGAGATCGCCTACGCCGATGTAGCCAAGAGGCTTGTCAAATAATGGAAAAAGCAGCAATCTCCCCCGATTCCCTCAATGGGACTGATTCTGTTTTTTCACAAAAGAGGGAAAAAAACAAACTATGGACTATTTTTTTCCCCTTCTTTCTTTTTAGTTTAAGAACCCCCACTGCATGATTTTTCTCTTGTCCCTTATAAACACTTCTTTAAGATATTGCATTTATTGTCAGTGTAACCCAAAGCAGTTCCTGACAATTTGGTATATCCAAACTTTTGTATCACATTTTCTTTTTCAGTTGTTATTATTTTTTTCTCCTGAGACCTTTGTGTTAATGCAGGAAATGCCACGTACTGGAGATGTAGGAGTTTGTGAGCGTGTCTGAGCTTTATTGGTTCAAACCCATTCACACCTGACCTTTCTGCTCCTCTCTCCCACCGCGTGTAGCAGCAGAGGAGTGGATCCACCAGCTGTTTCTTCTTATAAAGATGTATGATGTTGGAAATGTCTTTTCTAGGCTTGCGAAGTGAGCGTTTCTGTTTCCTTTCTGTTTTTCTGATCGAGCATATTTGAACAGTGTTTATTTCTTGAGAGCGCTTGATCGAGCTTCATGTTACCGGACTCCAACATTACATGAAGGTAAAAGTTAAAGAATAACAACTACGGGTTGTTATTGGAAGAAGGAATTTCTCTAAGAACATATTACTAAACCTTTTATTTGAACTCCACCCACTGGTAAGCCAATCAGAAAATGGACACACTCAAAGAAAGTGATGCAGTTTTCCTGACAGTCAGTCAGTGCTTAAGAGTGGCTGTTTAACCACTCGGAACCTTTACTGTCCCCACACGGGTCAAAGCGTGAAGGGAATGAACTAAGTAGTATCTGATGTGGACCTGTACCGATTTCAGACCTACTTATGAAGTGTCGTTAATAACTGTACTTTGTTTATTATTATTATTACCCGCTTAAGGTGGAAGTACAAGCGATTGAAGGTGCATTAGTAGTTATAAACTAGTTCTAAAAAGCTGATACTCATGCCTTCGGCCAGTGTATTACTGGTCAAAGCGATTGTGCAGATAGCCAAAATGTTGTGATTAATTATGAAACCCGAAAGGGCTCAGTTTTGATTTTGTTATGCTAGGAGTTCTAGTTAGTGAATGTATATCGGTTTAAAAAGAAAGACCTTTTTAATTTGGACGAAATTGAACGGTTTCAGTTCCCACATTTCTTTTGCATCATTTTTTAAGCCTGTTTTAAGACTAATTCAATTAGCAGACTTGTACTTTTTGTTTTTCTTGAGCTTTCAGAGACTGACGTTTAGATTTTATACATCCATGAGTTGAATGTAGCGGAGTGAAGGCTTTTCCTAGGCGTGTGAGTTTTAATACTAGACGACACCTCTGGCCTTAGTCATTTACTCATGGGCGCAAAGCACGATATCTCATTTAGCCGTGTATTAAATGTGGATGATGGAAGGAAGAAAAAAAGCTAATTAAAAAAAATAAGAAGGAAATTTCATATTTGTGGCTTTCAGCAAGGTCTCACCTTCTCAACTTAAAAACACTCCCTGAAAGAAACAGAGGCTGGTTCTAACTTACTGTGGGACGCATTCTCTGTCCTCCTTCCCAAATGTAGATTAACGTCCTCAGGGACATCTAGACAGTCCACATTTTGGCTCCATCCCTGTGCATTGAGCAAAAGCGTGGACCGTCTGGGGGTCCCTGAGTGCTGGTTTGGGAACCACTGGATTAGAAAGCCAGGAGCAGTGGCACTCAGAGAACTGGAGTGTCTACAAGTATTCAGTCCATCCCTACAAAACATCAGCTGTCTTAAGCGAAGAGAAGCCGAGGCTTTGTATACAGTTTTAATGCGTGTAGATGCTGCGCTAGAAGCAGATCAGGTTTTCTCGACAACAGCGGTATGGTTTAATACCATTAACTTACAACAGAAGTCCTTTCTGTTATGTTTTGTAGTATTCCTTTAAGGCAGAGGGAGCGCTACCGAGCTGCACCAACATCCAGTTCAGTGGGGAGAACACTGCGCTGGGCAAGGCCACGGTTCTCCAGCAAATGATTTGAGGGATACTGGTTAGTACAGTAGTTCTCCATCCACTGCTATCCTCGCTCTTTCGTTCTCCCTGCTCTGGTGCACCTGCCCCCTCATTAAGGGTGTGCTACCATTGACACCCACTGCTCTAGATCTGGATCTCTACCTTTTGGTTTTCACTTGCCCTGCAGCTATGCGTGAAGGGGGGGAATCAAACGAGTGACCGGGAGTTAGACCAAGGACTCGTTTGCTTGTTACCTGCATTGTTTCCGTTCTGAATCCTGATTCTCTGAACAGAATCGCGTGCCTTCTGAGGGTCAGTGTTCATTCTGATTTTGTCTCATTCCGGAAGAGATGTTCTCTTCTTCCGCTGATGTCTGAGAAACCGAATGTCTAAATTTTGTGCCTTTTTTTTTCTTTTTTGTTTGTAGCCTCCATCAGCCTGTGTGCGCACAAAGCACAGGCTTCACACTGACAATGGAAACGCTGCATGTTTGCCATATGCCATCGCGCTCTCATCAATAAACTGCTGGCAGCTATGACTCATGTGGACTTTATTTATTTTGCGATTCGTTTCTACATAAACGTGTCCTGGCTTTAAATGTTGGCGCAGGAGCGCTGACTGGTTAGAAGAGATGATTTAAATGTTGGCCTACAATGATTCACATTTAATGTTTATGTGAAAGAGTACAAGATGGATCGAATGGAGCAGAAGTGAGCTACCAAAGCTGCTTGCACATTTGTCCACAAGATGGCACTATAGTGGTTTTTATTTTATTATTATTATTATTTTATTTAATATTGCAATACTTTTTATTTGGGCCACATAAGACCTAACATACTTAATCATGTCAACCTGTTAATAAAATACAGCTTTACAAAAGTTTTTACATCTTCACTCTTCATATTGAAGTTTGGACGCTGAGCAGCTGTGCTATGATTTCACCAGCTGTTCAAATAATCCTTTCACCAGAGAGCAGCTTAAACCCACCGTCAGGCTAAAGTGTTCCTGCTTCAGTGAAAAGGTGAAAGCGATGCAGTAAAAGTAGCTGCCAAATCAAACCTGTCCAAAAAGTATTTAATGTGTTTTGAAGTGAAAGTCACCATGTTAGAGGAACTTACTGAGTCAGAGTTGTTCACAGTGGTGGTGATGGGAACCAGATGTCTCAAGAGTTTAATGCCTCTGATAGCTTCTTCACAAAGTTGTTACCTGAAATGGCTATGGATATGCAGGCTGATGCCTGAGACGTTATAATTTTGAGATTTGTTTTTGGCCTAAAACTTATTAAAAATGAATGGATTATAATGGGTAAAAAAACTGCCTGTCTGCAAAATAATCTAGAGAATTTTCTCAGGACAATTATCTCAACATAAACATCCCAAGATATACACTACATTTCCAAAAGTATTCGCTCATCTGCCTTCACGGCCCACCCTTTGCAGCTATAACAGCTTCAACTCTTCTGGGAAGGCTTTCCACAAGGTTTAGGAGTGTGTTTATTGGAAATTTTTTAACCGTTCTTCCAGAAGCACATTTGTGAGGTCAGAGACTGATGTTGGACGAGAAGGCCTGGCTCACAGTCTCCGCTCTAATTCATCCTAAAGGTGTTCTATCGGGTTGAGGTCAGGATTCTGTGCAGGCCAGTCAAGTTCTTCCACACCAAACTGGCTCATTGAGGTCTTTATGGACCTGCTTTGTGCACTGGTGTGCAGAGGAAGGGTCCCCAAACTGTTCCCACAAAGTTGGGAGCATGAAATTGTCCAAACTCTTTTGGTGCTGAAGCATTAAGCGTTCCTTTCACTGGAACTGAGGGGCTGAGCCCAACAACCCCACACCATGATCCCCCCTCCACCAAACTTTACACTTGGCACAATGCAGTCAGACAAGTACCGTCTCCTGGCAACCTCCAAACCCAGACTCGTCCAATCTGTAGCGCTTTACAGAGAGTTGGTGACCTCTGCGCACTATGCACCTCAGCATCCGCTGACCCGGCTCTTGTCATTTTGTGTGGCCGAGTTGCTGTCGTTCCCAATTGTTTCCACTTTGTTATAATCCCACTGACAGTTGACTGGAATATTTAGTAGTGAGGAAATTTCACGACTGGACTTGTTGCACAGGTGGCGTCCGATCACGGTACCACACTGGAATTCACTGAGCTCCTGAGAGCGACCCATTCTTTCACTAATGTCTGTAGAAGCAGTCTGTAGGCCTAGGGGCTCGGCTTTATACACCTGTGGCCATGGAAGTGATTGGAACACCTGAATTCAATGATTTGGATGGGAGAGTGAAAACTTTTCACAATATAGTGTATATTGAGAATTTATGTGTATTCCCCACTCTGCCCTGTAGATGGCACCGATATGACATTTAGGCAGCATTCCACTCGCTATTACTTTCCCAAGCCCACTGTCCAGTTTTCAGGGGTGTTGGAAGTTATGATTATAACTATTCCAACGGAAACTGACCGATATGTAGCTCTTTAATTTGAACTCAGTGTCAAATATACAGACACTGTTATATGAGAGAACCATTTGAAACACGTGTTAAACACACCAGACTGTTTCAGAGGAAGTTACGCACATTTATCTGAGGTGTTGGGTTTCATTCAAGAGCAGCTACAGCTTAAAATATAGGTGCGTGTCATAAAGAAGACATCCAGAAAGTTACCCTGAGATAATTATCTTGAGATAAACAAAAATCTCAGGTCATTTCACAAGCAGTTTTTTTACCCATTATTAAAAGAATATTATATGACCTGTCTAGGGTGTTTCCTGCCTTCTGACCAATGACTGCTCGGATAGGCTCCAGTTCCCCCCACGACCCAGAAGGATAAGTTGCTTAGAAAGTGTGTGTGTGTGTGTGTGTGTGTGTGTGTGTGTGTGTGTTATATTGTTATGTTGCTGTAGCTGGAAGAAAACCTCATCTCCAAAATAATAACTTTACAGGAGAAGGAAAAAACATACTCCACTTTTAATGCAAGTCAATGGAACCAGAATTTTTACCAAGTCATTTTGGGCCGTTTCTTTCGATCCATTCATCACGAGATGTACACACAATGTAAAGGGCAACAGGTGTGTTCAAATTATGTAAAAAAAAGAAAAACGACAAAAATGGAGGTACGAAGTTTTCTTCCGACAGCAGTGATATTATTTTAAAAAATTCCCCCCCATGTCCTTTCGGGGGCTCAGTAATTATGATTATCAGCATCACATATAAAACTCGTAGGTTCACTTGGAGCTTTGGATACTAAATAAAACATGTTTGCGCTGTAGACATGGTGACCCCTGGTTCCTATCACCTCCACTGTAAAGCAAATCTGATTGAGTAAATTTCTGTATAACAAGCCACTTCACAACAAACCGCTCTGAGCTACTTTGTTCACATCTCAGTGCCTTAATTATACAGATCATTTAGAAGTCAAGGCATATTTCCCCTTTAAGTTTTATTTTAGGCGGGATCCCTTTGGTCTAAAATGGGAATATGAGCCCAGATACTAACAACAGAACGGAATAAAACACCAAATGTGAGGGACTCGAATGGACGTGAGGGGGAAAAAATGATTCATTTAACCACGAATTTACTCGAGAGGACGTGAAAGCGCTTTAAAGCGCAACTACAAATCCATCAGCCCGAGTGAAAGTGCCCACCTCTGCACGGGATCATCCCTGAGGCGAGGCGAGGCGAGGCGAGCAGCAGAGAGTTAACGTTAGTCTACCTGGTGGAGCTGCACTCCACACTCACTCCACCTCACACTCTCTCTCACTCTCCTCGGTTCTTACTTTTACAAATATCTGCCTACGAAAAGTCTAAGAATAATGAGCACGTCCAAAATAAAGAAGCTCTTCGGGAAGTCGAAGTCCCTGGAGAAGGACAGCAGAGCCCGGGAGAAGCTCGGGAGCCCGCCGAGTCCGGAGCCCCAGAGCCCGGACGGTCTGGCCACGAGCCCCGCGGAGAAGAAGAAGAGGCGCTTCGGCTCATGGAGGACCAAGAAGAAATCGCCCAGAGAGACCAGAGACCCTCTGTTTCTCACCAACACCGACGACTTCGACACAATATCGAGCCAAATGTGAGTGAGGAAGAAAATTACCTTTATTATTTTTATTTTTTTCCAGAAAATGAGAGGTGCTGTGGTGTTGCTGTAGGTGAGGTAGTTCTCTGATGTTGGCTTCCACGACCACAACGTTACACTATGAAAGTCTGATGTACACAAATATTTCAGTATATCTTTCAAAAATCCTGCTCAGTGGGGTTTTTGGACGCTGAAAGTGGCACATTCATATACATTTGGCCTACATGCACATTTTTGAATAAATTGTGGCCACGAATTACATTTTGAGGTGACAAATTATTATATGGAGACCACCGGTTAAGAGAAAACTTAACTAATGGCCTCGATGTATAAATCCGTAGCTATGCCTTGTTAGAAAAGGATCACCGTGTCACCTTAGGGGCTGTAAAAAATTCCCATATTCAAAGGAAAAATGTATATTGAGGGTCACTCCACAGGAACGTCCACTTTTTGTCATCTATCCATAGGAGTCACCGGCGTTACCGGTCGTCATCGGTGCTACACACGAGAAAGGTAACACCGGAGACACCTTTAATAAAAGGTGCGTTTTACTAAACGGCTGCTGCAGAGCATCAAACCACACGCCGCCAGTCATGGAACATCCACTAAAACATGGAATTTGATCCATTTTTTTTCACAGTTCCCTGAGAATAAAGTCGGTCACGCCAGTGACGTCTGCGAAAAGCTCCAGGCGAAGTCGTGAGATAAACGAGAAAATCTCTGATCAGTGAAAAGACACCGTGGACATTTTTCGTAGATCCTCAGAAAACAGGTGAAAGGAGGTCGAGTGATGACGTCGGTGTGATTTTCATATCAAAGTAGGAGTTTTTTGGGACGCAGTAACACCAGTGACACAACGACAACAACTTTCATTATATATTTTATAATATTTATTTGGCGTTTGTTTCCTTTATGTCATTTAGTTCATATATTCTATAGTCATTTCTAGATTATTGCAGTTAAAATAGCAGAAAAAAATGTTTTTTACTTCAAAATATGGCCTCAGGCTTTAAACATGACTGTGGACCAGCTCTTCTGTGGTGCTTGGAAATCCAGATAAATGATTTAAAAACCAACATTGCTGAATTGACGGCTCAACAAGGCGTATTTGTTAAAATAACGTATTGTTTTGTTTTTATGTATTTAGATTGTAACCCTCACATGTTTTTACAGTGTGATATATCTGTAAACGCTAGGGACACAAAAATGGACGTTTCTGTAGAATGTAGAATGACCCTTAACGTTTTTCTGGAATTTGTTCCGACTTTTGATTATATATTTGAGGAATATTTGACTGTGAGATGTAGGTACATTTATTGAACGTGCATGTACATGTACTCTATTGCATATCAGAGAAAGTATGTGTATCTGTAGTTTTCTTCTGTGTGGAACCTTCTGCGTCCAAGACTTTAAGGTCTAACACGTGTAGAGTAGAGCTGGAAGGACCTCGTTCGCTCGTGGGTGTCAGTCTGGTTCATTGTGAGAAGCCGAAGCCGCCCTCAGTCACAAAGGCCAATTTGTTTAATTGGCCTCAACACCTTCACATGCAATCTGAAAGGAATGCTTTGCTTAAAGTGATCATTATCGGGATTGAACTCATAAGCTCCTCTGCCAAGCTGACTCGACTCGCTCCTAGAGTCAGCAAACAGAGGCTGTGACAGAACCCCATCGGGAGTGCACACCTGACTGAACTCATGCAGGGCCTGAAGTGGCTGGTGAGACGAATTGGGTGTGTCGGATCAGGGAAAGTATGAAAACATGCAGCGTCTGGAGGCGGCATGATATGATATCGTGATTATGGTTATGTCACGCTTTTCTGAGTATATGATGGGTATCGTCAGTACTTCTAGAGCGTTGAGCAGCTACATGTGGTGTATAACAGAAACAACCAGTATAGAGCTGCCTAGACTGCATAGCGGCAATAGCTGATTGGAGGTCAGTGCATTATCAGTTAGTTGTACTGTGATTTTATCACTTGTTCATTATTAAATGGTTTGCTTTCACAAACGTTGAATTATTATATATATTGTATATCTATGCGCACACATATGTGTATATGTGTGTGTGTGTGTGTGTGTGTGTGTGTGTGTGTGTGTATATATATATATATATATATATATATATATATATATATATGAGCTTCCCTGGTGAAATTACATGTTGTATATGAATCCATATACTATTACATATACTTACTGTTAGGAAGGGTCTCCTAGAACAGTGCTCTCCCTCAGAAACCAGAGAATGAAGCGATAAACCCTTGGACAAACCCTTTCACTTACTGTATTGATATATTCATAATGAGTATTTTAGTCATTGTGGTATTAAATTATGGAGGCAAAACTGATGTCAGTGATGTCATAGCTGCTACCCTAGACATCCTTTTCCTTTTCATTTTTTTAATTGTCATTTATTTACTCAAGTATGTTATGAGTTATGAGTTAGCTTGAGATTACCAAGCCATTTTTAAAAACGCCAGGCCAAGATCACAAGTCACAAGCTGTGGCAGACAAGCCTAGTTAATACAAACAATATTAACATACCAATCTGTGTGTCATCGCTTTTGAGTTAATTTGGAGTTACACCTTGGATTAAGATTTCACGAAGAAGTCACGAAGTGGAGTGATATTTCACTGTAAATTCCTTTTTCATCATAAACTATGTTGCATTTTACAACCCCATTTCCAAAAAAGTTGGGACGCTTTGAAAAATGTAAATAAGAACAAAATTCTGTGATGTGATGTGCAAATCATTTAAACCCTATATTTCATTGAAAATGCATCAAAGACAACAAATCAGATGTTGAAACTGAGATTTTATTGTTATTTGAAAAATGTGCCCATTTTAAATTTGATGCCAGCAACACGTTCCAAAAAGTTTGGACTAAAGTTGTGTAATGCTAAAAGACACCAGGTGGTTAATTGGCAACAGGTCAGTAACGTGAGTGGGTATAAAAAAGCATCCTAGAGAGACGGAGTCTTTCACAAGTAAAGATGACGAAGGGATCACAGCTCTGTGAAAGACTGCAAGATTAAATGGTGCAACAGTTAAAAAATAACGTTTCTCAGCATAAAGTAGCAAAGAAGTTTTGCTTTTCATCATGTAGTGCACAAGGCCAGAAACCAGTACATGCTGGCCATTATCTTTGGGCCCTCAGATGGCACTGCGCTTAAAACAGACATGATTCTGTAGTGGAAAATAACTGCGTGGGCTCAGAAACACTTCTGAAAACTACTGTTTGTGAAATCAGTTTGGTGCTACATCCACAAATGCTAATTAAAACATAAACTCAAACATAAAGAAGAAACCATATATATAAACAGGATTCTGAAATGCTGCCACCTTCTCTGGGCCCAGTCCATTTAAAATGGTAAACAGGTCCGCGTCCCAACTTTTTTGGAGCGTGTTGTTGGCATTAAATTTAAAAACAATAAAATTTCTCAGTTCCAACATTTGATATGTTGTTTGTGGAGTATTTTCAATAAAATATATGGTTTAAGTGAATACAACCCTGTGGCGGTCTCCGCAAGCCAACCTGTTTGGCGCCGCGTCTTAGTGTGGATTTACCGCATGTTGGAACCTGCAGCATTCTGAGTGATTCCCAAGGCCAAAATGAGTAGCCAAAAGACTCGATTTGCTCTCAGACGCTGTGGTTCTTGGAAATGTTCTCCAATGCTTAAAAGGATTTGCATTTTGATTAATGTATGATCTTGCGACCACTTTTTATCGCCTGTTCTATTCGTTTTATAGACGGCATGTTATGAAACATTTCTCACAGCCAGCTCAGCGCTCATGTTTTCTATCCAGGAGATCTGGGTTTAGTAACAATGCGAGCCTTTATATGCGCAAAGAAACATGTTTTCCACTAGATGGAAATGATCATTTCAGTGGAAGATGTTTTTTCTTGAATTTCGTAACAGCAGGAGTTGATTTTTAGCCTCGCAGTGTGAACATCAAACTGAATTCAACAACACACAAACTTGAACCAAAACTGAAAAGACAGGATTGGTGTTGGACTAATGTTTTTTTTTTTGTAGGCCTAAGTTTTCTGACCATGCGTCACCTGGATTTGCATCTACATTATTTTGTGTCATTTCACATACTCTAAAAACAGACAACAATCCCCACCAATAACAGTGACTGTGAATATATGTGAATAGTAATAATAATTTAGTAATAATTTACAGCATTGGCAAAATATTAGAGCTTACAGTGTGTTCAGTGTACTGGTAGAAACTCCCACACAGCGTGTCATCATTTGTAGCTTATCTATCAATGACTTTGCATCTCAAGGCCAAAGTTGAGCTAATGTTTGGTACTTTAAATAGGCTTGTTTAAAGCACTAATAAATTACTAACACCACTATTTTTTTGTGGTTGGTTAGTGTAGCGGGTAACACCTCTGTCTTCTACACTGTAGACTGGAGTTCAATCCCCGGCTGGGTAATCACCCTACACTATACCCATAAGAGTCCTTGGGCAAGACTCCTAACACCGCCTTCCTGAGTAAAATAGTCAAACTGTAAGTCGCTCTGGATAAGAACATCTGTCAAATGATGTAAATTCATTTTCCCAGTTTGACCTTTCAACCATAGTAGTGCAGGCTAAAGCCCAGCTGCTTGCACAACGTGTGTTGCTAAGTTACAAAGCTGTTGTTGGAAAAAAACCTTGTATCTCCAAAATGGACAGCTGAAGCAGAAAACCTACTTTGCTTTTAATGTAAGTCAATGGAACCAGACGTTTTTTCCCAAGCCATTTTGTTTGTCAGTTCTTTTAGTCCGTTCAGTTCATTCACACACAAGGTAAAGGGCAGCAAGTGTTTCAAATTATGGCAAAAACTGAAAAATGTCAACAATGGAGATACAAGGTTTTCTTCCGACAACAGCGATAAACTGTGATTGTAGCCCTCCTGTTTATATACAGCTTTAAACAGCATTCATGTGGCGAATATATTGGGCCTCCATGACATTCAGCGTTTTCTAATTTGGGATTTGTTCTTAAGTAAGAAGAGAATCTAGACACACACTCAAGAGCACAGAGGTGCGGTCAGTTCTGCGGTTTAAGAGCACATGGACGTTTTCTTAGGATCTTTCTCAAGAACACGTCTGAGAAAAAGCTCGATTGGTGAATGAGGCCCAATGTTATTGAGCTATTGAATAGAATAAATACATTCTGATGAAGCTTGATTTCTCCACTCATAGAAATAAAACCTTTCATTAAGGTCAAATTTGAGACAAGCAAGGCAAAAGTGATCAACCATTAACTACACAATATAGTGCAATTAATCAATTGATTTTTTTAATTGTTTGACAGCCCTAACTTATTGCATATTCTCAGGTAATATTGAACGTGCAGTGAAATATTCAATATAGAATTAAGGTTTCAGTTTCAGATTTTCAGCAGTTCAATACTGGCACCTGAGTACTGGTACACATCCCTGTTATAAATAGTGCTGCTGATTTGTTGGTCACTGCATGATTCTGTATGTGTTATTTACGTAGAGATGTCTCGATGTAATCGTCCTCAGGTGAAAAGTCCTGTTCCACTGGATGTCGGGCGGTTAGGCCTGCAGATGCAGCAGGCCGTGATGCAGAGAGCTCAAGTGGAATGGGGAGAGCCACTCGTGGCGCTCCTTCAGACAAAAACATTAGCAGCAAATATGTCGTGTCTGTTGTTGGTCGTGGCGTTTGTCACTAAACCAGTTACTGCACCGTCCAGTTTGTGTGTATGTGGTGAAAAATCATCAGTGTTCTCTTTTACAAAGGTAAACAAAAGACCAGCAGACGGCTGGTTAAGCACTCTTTTCAGATTTTCATTCCTTTCTTTGGCTCAATCCCATTTCTTCTTTTTACCTCAGCCCTGTTTTCGAGTGTGACCCCAACCCCTTGGAGCTGAGTTACAAGGAGTAGTGGTTGAAATCTTTCCCTGCGAAATGGGACCCTCAAATAAAAAAAAAAAAAAAATTATAATTACTTCATTAACAGCTGCTAGCGCCGCTCTGTAGGCGACCCTGTTCAGTGATAATAGAGGAGGGGAAAGTTCAGCTCCTCACTGCTGAGCTTTAGTTACATTTAGGGCACCATACGCCTTCAAAGAGGGGGGCAGTTATTTATCATCACCCACCCCTAATTCTTTGGTGACACGAAGCTGAAGACAGATATTCTCCAGATTCTTGTTGGAATTTTCCCGTTCCACCTTAAATGGAGCAGCAGTTATGTTTTGGCGCTTCAGGAGTCAGAACTGCTGGACTGTTTAAGGTGGAACGGGAAATTGAACTAGCAAACTACTGAAACATGTAGCCCTAACACGTCGCCCTACCCCTCTATCTCAACTAAAATTGGGACACCCTACCCCTGAACATGGAAGACGGAGGGGTAAGGGCTCAGTGGTAGGGGCAAGGGGAATGGGGTTGGGCCTTCTGTATTTGAAGGACCACTCTGTCTAATAAGAGGCTCATCTTTGGTGTACTGTATATGTAATAAGTTAGAAAAGGGCTATCAAACATACGCCCTGCGGCCTGGAAATGGCCCGATTATTGTTCTTATCTGGCTCATCAGATTAATTTAGAATCCATGTTCTAATTCAAAATCATCTTGTGCAGCGTAATTGACCATTAATAGAATAATGATAGACATGATGCTCTACTAATTACTACTTAGCCACAGTCTCTAAGCAATTTTTCTTCTGATAAATCTTCAGGCTAAACCTGTAGTGAAATTGGCAGAGCGTCATGATGTTGTTAACTCATTTCTGAAGCTGAAATAGGTTTGGACTAAGGGGTGTGGAAGACCACTCACATAGCTTAATGGCAAAACTATCAACAGTTTACTGGTTACAGTTAACCACACATTTGTTTTTAGATAAGCTGTATTGATAAATACCATGTTAAGATCACATAGTTAGTTACGCTGGCCTTCCTTAGCTTATTAAGCCAAATTAGTTCCACCTAACTACACCAATCCGGCATAACATTCTGACCGCCTCCTTGTTTCTACGCTCATTGTCCACTTTATCAGCTCCACTTACTGTATAGCTGCACTTTGTAGTTCTACAGTTACAGACTGTAGTCCATCTGTTTCTCTGATACTCTGTTACCCTGTTCTTCAGCAGTCAGGACCCCCATGGACCCTCACAGAGCAGGTACTGTTTGGGTGGTGGGTCATTCTCAGCACTGCAGTAACAGACGTGGTGGTGGTGGTGTGTTAGTGTGTGTTGTGCTGGTCTGAGTGTATCAGACACAGCAGTGCTGCTGGAGTTTTTAAACACTGTCCACTCACTGTCCACTCTATTAGACACTCCTACCTTGTCGGTCCACCTTGTAGATGTAAAGTCAGAGACGACAGCTCATCTGCTGCTGCACAGTTTGTGTTGGTCATCCTCTAGTCCTTCATCAGTGGTCACAGGACGCTGTTGGCATATTTTTGGTTGGCGGACTATTCTCAGTCCAGCAGAGACACTGAGGTGTTTAAAAACTCCAGCAGCACTGCTGTGCCTGATCCACTCACACCAGCACAACACACACTAACACACTACCACCACCACGTCAGTGTTACTGCAGTGCTGAGAATGACCCACCACCCAAATAGTACCTGCTCTGTGATGGTCCATGGGGATTCCTGACCACTGAAGAACAGGGTAACAGAGTATCAGAGAAACAGATGGACTACAGTCTGTAACTGTAGAACTACAAAGTGCAGCTATACAGTAAGTGGAGCTGATAAGATGGACAGTGAGTGCAGAAACAAGGAGGTGCTCATGATGTTATGCCTGATCGGTGTGTATTACTATTAATGTATTATTCAACTTCAGTTGATAGGTGGGGAAATAGTGACTTAGATAAGTTAAGCTGCACAGAGCTGTAATGTTGAGCATATCATGTTTCCTTAATTGTTATGTTCAAGTAATTCGACCATCAAATGTCAGACAGATACTATAACATAATATATATCATTGAAGACCGAATAGCACTGGTAATCTGTACAATCACAAATACAAAACTCTAAACTTTGGAGTACAAGACTGTAGAAAACAAAACTCCAGGTTTACTGTTAGAGCATTACTGGCAGAGAGCATGGTAAATACATAGCACTGTTGTCAGAGCAAAACCTTGTACCTCCAAAACGACAACTTCACAGGAGAAGCAAAAAACATACTTTACTTTTAATGCAAGTCAGTGGAACCAGTCACTGTTTTTCCGAGTAATTTTGGGCCGTTTATTTGCGTCCATTCATCATGAAATTTACACACACTGAGTGTGTTTATATGCACTTAATGATGTTATCTGATTGTTCAAATGGTCATGGAAACAGCATACTCCGATCTAGAAATCCGATAAAAAGAGCTGGACTTGAGCTCAGTAATCCGATTTCTCAGCGCATGTGAACTCTCACTCTGATTTCTTTCGGATTTCTCATTCTGTGCAGGTGCAAAAACAGGCTGCTGTACCGGAAACAAGCAAGAAGCATTGCCGCGAGACACAGCATAACACTTTTGGAGTGACGCTAAAACCAAACACAAAATGAAGGATTTAAATTTTTTCATTTATTATAATATGTTCATATTCTCAAGTGGCACAATGTTTTTTTTTTTTTTTAAATGTGGCATGAAGTTTGAGTTTTACATTAAGTTTATGTCAAGTCTTCTTCTGTGAGCTGGTTGCAAAGCAGAAATCTGATTACTGTCTGACTCATGTAGACCTGGAGTTTCCCTGTTACCTGATTACTCAAGAGCACATAAATGTGTTGATTGGATTACTGACCAAATAAGATTTTCTGCAGTTATCGGATTATTAAGTGCTTGTAAATACACTCAATGTGAACGGCAGTGGGCATTTTAAAATTATAAACTTTTTTCACTTCAACAAGACTTAATTTGCCCAGAGGCACCCAAACTTTTGCCTACAATTTTTTACATTTTTGTGAGTTTGGCCTCCTAGCATTGTTAAAAAGCCTCAGATCTTAGAAAAACAACCAAGGACTTGGAACAAATGGGCCTCCAGCTGTGCTGTTTTAATTCTATAAGCATGACTTGAATAATCTAGGACCAAGTAGTGAATTTTAGTTCACGAGTGAATTTTTGCTTTATGGAAAATATAAGTCGGATGAATGAAAAACTGTGGCCGTACATTTGACAGGATACCATTTTCCAAATGTGTTGGATATTGCTATGAAAACTTCCGATGCTTAAACATATTGTCGCTGCTGTAACAAAACCTTGCACCTCAGAAATGCTGACAGGAGAAGGAAGGAAAAATCTTTCTTAACTTTATTGTATTTTAACATAACAAGATTTTATGCCGAGTACTTTTGGACGATTTTTGTTTCTATTCTCACACAATGTAAAAAGCCAATTTTTGGCACATTACCAAAAAATGAGGTTTTGAGGGCAACAACATGCTCTTTGAACTGAAAGTAATTCAGAGTTTAAGGTGGAGAAGGTGATTTATTTTACAAACGTTTTTGTTACTTGAAATACTCTCTACATCTTGAAAGCAGTCAATACATTTGAACAAAAAGAAGTGGGATAAAGCAAGAGGTCAAACCAGACTGAATGCTGGTGTGGAAAGCACCAGCAATGTTGCTGTTTTTCTGTTGGACTGGTAATTTATCTGGAACTTGTTATTTTTTTATTTGTAAGGCTGTGCACATTCATGTGTTTTGGGGTAGTCGCTTTGGAAGGAGGGCTAAAAGAAAGGGGTGAGATTTTTTTTCAGTTGGATATAAAATCTCAATTACAGTTTATTTGCTTTATTACTAATCCGTAATGTAACTGTTTTAGGACAAACTTCCACATCCTAATGCGATGTAGTTCAGAGATTTCTCAAAATCAGTAGCTTCTCTGAGCAGAAACTGTTGTACTTCACAAAAAGGAATGCATTAATTATATTTTTCTCCCCCTAATATGAGTCAGTGTACTTATTTTTATAAAATATTCTCTCACCCTAAACTTTATTAAAAGTGGCAACTTCATTTGAAACACCTACCTTATACTTCCACTCACTGGTCACTTTATTAGAAACACCTGTCTAGTACTTCCACTCACTGGCCACTTTATTAGAAACACTTACCTTGTGCTTCCACTCACTGGCCACTTTATTAGAAACATCTGTCTAGTGCTTCCACTCACTGGCCACTGTATTAGAAACATCTGTCTAGTACTTCTACTCACTGGCCACTTTATTAGAAACACCTGTCTAGTACTGCCATTTACTGGCCACTTTATTAGAAACACCTGTCTAGTACTTCTACTCACTGGCCACTTTATTAGAAACATCTGTCTAGTACTTCCACTCACTGGCCACTTTATTAGAAACACCTACCTTGTGCTTCCACTCAACTGCTATCAAGCCAATTCCTCATCGCTCAGTTTCTGACCACAGGGCGGCTAATGCCCAGATGTTGGTTGTGGATACTTGGGTGGTTGATTGTTCTCAGCACAGCAGTGATACTGATATGGTCGTGTGTGTGTGATATGCTCATCAGTGTCAGTGCTGGGTTAAGAGAGGACCACCACCTAAAACAATCGAGGCAAGAGCAGCTCTGTAGTGACCATTGATGAAGGACTAGAGGATGGCTAAGACAAACTGTGCATCAACAGATGAGCTGAACACCAGCAAGGTGGAGCTACAGGCAGAGGGGTTTTTAATAAACCCCTTTAATGGAACTAACCATTCATTACTGTATCAAATGCAAAGATTTATAGAGTACAGCTTTGTTACTAAATGGCACCTGTTACTGAATGCTGACCGCATCTTTGGTTTGCTCTGGGATTTGCTCTGGGATTTGCTCCCCAAACCGTGGCAGGCTTCGAAAGGGCTCTGGGCGAAATAGCAGGAGTTGAGGGTGTGTATGTGTGTGCAGGCACCAATCTGTGTAACGTATCGACTCAGCAGAATTTCTAGCAGCTTACTCCATTTCACAGTTACAGGTACACAGGAATATATGACATGCATGGAGAAAATTTGCCTTGACCTTAAATCTGAAGCCTGACTTAGAGGACTGGTTTGTCTAACACGAGTCTAGAGCAAAGTTTAATCTGTTTCCAGTAAACCTGCTCGTATAGACACACACGAGAGAGACACATATACGTTTAAGCAAACAGTGATATGAGAAGCGGCAAGAAACAAGGGCTGTAATGCTGTAGTGCTGTTATTAGTAATATTACTGTATCACAGTAAGTTTGATTAATAAAGATAATGAACTCCTGACTGTTGCAATTCTATGCTAAAAATATTACAAACCTAACTTTGCTTGTTTTAATTGGTCTGTTTTGTTCTGTTTTCATCTCATAACATTACATGAAAGGGAACTTTATGCAGTACTGTAAAGTAGAGTTGGGCAATATGATGATATTTTATTCAAAATGTGACATTTTGTGATCTTGTTAAAACGATGTGCTTTTCATGGATATCGTCAGCTCTCAAAGAACATTGACCGGCTGCATATTTCTTTAAAAAGAGAGCACGATTAGTGCTGTTTAAGATTTAGCACAGTTTGTGAAATGTTGAAAATCATTGAAATGGAAAATAAAATAAATAAATGTGGTACCACAGGCAAAATTGGCCTCTTATAGTCATTCCACAGTATTATAAAGAGTGAGATTTTCCAGTTTAAAAACTAGAAAAACTTTTTTTTCTCTTGCGCAATGCATTCTGGGTATTGTAGTCAGGGAACATTGATGGATAAAACGCAAAAAGCCTAGTAATTCAAAATCTAACCAATGAGGTTGAGAGATGCTGCACTACAGAATATAGCATAGTGTAATTAAACGCATGCATTAAATGCTAGGAATAAATACTTGAGTACGGAAGCCTCATAGCTCCAGTGCAAAACTACAGAAGCAGATTTCAGATGCCAAACATGTCCTGGCTGACCAGCTGCATTTGAGATACGACATAGAAATGTGTAAACTACAATTTTGCCAAACTGTTTCTCTAGGAAACCACTTTCATCAGAGTTTTGCATCATGTGACCTCAGAATATAGAATTAAACTGAGATTTCAAGTAACTACACCGATCAGGCTTAACATTATGACCACTGTTTCTACACTCATTGTCTATTTAATCAGCTCCACTTACTGTATAGCTGCACTCTGTAGTTCTACAGTTACAGACGGTAGTCCATCTGTTTCTCTGATCTGATCCATCTCTGTTTCATCTGTTACCCTGTTCTTCAGTGGTCAGGAACCCCATGGACCCTCACAGAGCAGGTACGATTTGGGTGGTGGATCATTCTCAGCACTGCAGTAACACTGACGTGGTGGTGGTGTGTTAGTGTGTGTTACGCTGGTACAAGTGGATCAGACAGAGCAGTGCTGCTGGAGTTTTTAAACACTGTCCACTCACTGTCCACTCTATTAGACACTCCTGCATTGTCGGTCCACCTTGTAGATGTCAGAGACGATAGCTCATCTACTGCTGCACAGTTTGTGCTGGTCATCCTCTAGTCCTTCATCAGTAGTCAGAGGACACTGTCCACAGGACGCTGTTGGCTGGACATTTTGGTTGGTGGACTATTCTCAGTCCAGCAGCGACGCTGAGGTGTTTAAAACCTCCAGTAGCATTTGTGTAGTAATTGTGGCATTGATCTTGAGCTGCTCATCTGGAGATTGTGAAACAGCCTGCACGGTGAGTTTTATGAACCATTGTGAAATAGTGGATTAGATCAATATTCCCTATTGTGTGCGTCTGAAAGAGACATTCATGCTCAAAATACACACAGATCTTGCGACAGCATCAGGAAAAGACTGTCTGAGAATTGCACATGTGCTGATAATCAATAATAAAGTACACTGTGCTAATCAACTGGCAAGATATTGTTGTTGTGGACACTAAAGGTGCAGTCTCACCAGAGATTTTCAGAGGGGTCCTATTACGCTCTTACATTGTAATCTCATGCTTTATTTGGCGTTTGTTCAGCTGTTCTTGTGTGTTACCTTCGCAGCTCACGGTAGAGGCTGGAATGCTGTCGTTTCATCATTAAAATGCTGTTTGCTGCAGGTGTCCTGAACTTTTTCATGCCCACATGTGCAGGTACTGTTCGTTCCGAGAGCCACACAATATTTTAAGGACTCTGTAAGTCTTCTTTCCGTCCACTTTTACTCAGTATTAAAGTTCTTTGCATCAACAAGCGCACCACGATAAAACAATGAACCCCTCTGTTACGCACTCAGTAGGCCATGCAGGAGGAACGTTTTTTTGTTCTGTAGTTAGATGTGTTCCATTCAACTGCTACGTTCAGTATAAGAACATTAACACATTTTATGAAAGCTTTGTGGACATTATTTGTTTTTTAAAATATATAGTCAATTGGATTAGTAGGCTACCCAGCTCTGCTCTCTCTGACCACCACAGCTTTCAGAGTAGCAGTTTTATTGGTGCGTTGCTGGGAAATAACCAGTCAAATGGGAATATTTTTTATGTGTTTTTGTTGTATGTAGATTGTGGCAAGCAGCCAGAAGTTGTCTCGAAGGTGTAAAAGTGGTGTGCTGTAGAAACTAGAGTGCTTCCCACTCGCGAACTAATGATTTCATTCAGCTCTGCTGTCATGGAAAAGCCTGTGATGGACTGGCGACCTGTCCAGGGTGTTTCCTTCCTTCCACCCAATGAGCACTGGGATAGGCTACAGCACCCTCCACCCCCTTACCCCGTGACCCAGGATTATAAGCGGGTTAGATGGATGGATGGATGGATGGATGGGAAAAAAATGTCCGGTGACGTGGCTTCCGTGTGGCCCACTCGCACTCTCTTCTTACATCAGCCCACCAGTGGTTCATGACCCACAGCTTGAAATTAATTGTTTGGACCAAGGGTCCACCCTCAGACACATCTTGGGCAAACCAAAGGCACAATGCCCATTTGCAATGATATTTTTCCACATGTCCAAAGTTCCGTCTTAGAAGTTGGTTGCACTTTCTGCTTCTCACCATCCAGATAAAACACATTCAGTGATGATAAGGTCTGGACTCTGGGGTGGTCAGGCCACCGTTCAGCTTCTTTGTTTGATGTGTCCGTCTCCTTTTCTCAGTGAGGTTCTCCTTGAACAGCTAAACGTCCTTTCAGACCCACAGCACTGAGTGGTCTTCTCACAGTGGAAGGATGGACAGAAACACCTGTGGATGTTTTCAGATCTGAAGCAGCTTGATTTTCTCCTCTCTGTCCAAGATGGAAGCTTTTAATGCTGTTTGTCTGATGGGGACAGTTTTGGTGTCTACCAGCTCTTCCAGGTGGTTGTTAGGAGTCCCATTGTCTCTCTTTTCATTTCTTATTTTCCTTTGCAGGTTGATTATCTTACAACTAATCTCTTTAGAATTAGTAACTTGGCTTCTTTAAAGAAAAATGGTTCTGTTTAGAACACTCAAAGACCCCTTTTGCATGATCAAACGGTTCTTTACGTGGTGAAACGGTTCTTCAGATCGATGGAGAATGTGTTGTATATGGTTCCATATAGCACCATAAAGGTTCTTCTAGTGTTAAAAGCTTGACGATCCTTTTTTGGTGCCATATAGAACCCTGTCATGATGCAAAGATTCCATGCAAAACACTTCTTTTGAGTGTTTATGGTTCCATATAGAACCATTTTCTTTACTAAAGGACCCTTGAAGAACCAACTCATCTTATACATGCATTGTTTTTCTCAGTGCAATGCTTTGATAATATCATAAGCTGTGATAGAAGATTAGGTAATTATCGCGATGCTAAATTCTGATATTGTCACACTCCCAGTGAGAATGCCAACACTTTCGCTTCTCATACATGCACTTTGGAGAAGATCTTGATGTTCTTCTTTAATAAACTTGTTTGCTCTTTTCTGCTGAACGTTTCATGCCTGAATGAAACAGACAACTGAAATGAAAATGTGGCTGTGCTTCACTACATAAGCAGGACGGTTGAAGTTGCCTGGGGTCAGGGCGTGGAAGTGGGGGAAGGCGGGGGGGGGGGGGGGGGGGGGGTGGCTGAAATGCAGCCTAGCCTCTTCATGATAACACCTCTGGAAACTTGCCAAAGGTATTGGAGTCAGGAGGCTAGCTTGCTCAGTTGCTAATTGAAGCAGGCAGTGTTGTAATATGTGTATTGACGTTCATGGCCTTGAGTACATCAGTGAAACATGACCACAGCGTGTCATGTTTAAAGTAACAGTTTGGAAAAAAAAAGTAGAATGTACACGTTTTCCTCTCTTACGGAAAAACACAGCTAAGCCATGTTTGCTGTCTGAAGCTGCCCTGGAGCCACGAGGCTAATGTAGCTCACAAGAAATTTTTGAAACATAATATCTTATGACTTTTTTTCTCAGCTTTTTCCTTACGGCTATATTCTCAAAGTCTAGTATTTTTATTTTTATTAACGGTGGCCCTGTAAACAGACGGCATCTCTTCAGTGATCTGCTCTGTAAACATTACTTGTATAAAATAACACAAAGTGTGTCTAAGATTTTTGGCTTTTAGCAGTAAATTGTAAGCATACAACAATTTGTGTGATCATAAAACACATGTTCTGTTAAGTTGCGTTTATTTCATGCAGTTGCCTCATGATTTGGTCATGTAAATTCAGAAAACAAGGGGGCCGGACTGGGAAGAAATCAAAACAAAAGCACATGACGGGACTAAAAGGTAAACAAAAGCACTTGAGGAGCGGGATTGGCCAATCAATAAAATATTCTGTCTTTATTCTTGAAGTATGAAACCGTACGACTTTTTTCTCGAAATATTATATGTTTTTTTCTAGAAATATTATATCTTTATTCTCAAAGTCTAGTATTTTTATTTTTATTAACAGTGGCCCTAAAATGCCGAACTTTGCGAACTTTCCTGGTATTAATGCCACTTTAATGTCGTAATTCTAAGACTTTTTTTCTCAAAATATGTAACGTGGAGCGATGAGGAGGCGGACGCATGTGCTGAGAAAAGCGAGATTTATTATGGGCAAATCCAAATTTGGGGTCGAGTCAGTCCAGGGCCAGTGAGCCAACACAGAGAAATGGAGGGACAGACATAACAAAATAATCACAGGAAAAACAGACTACGGAGGCCGGAAGAAACACCAAACAAAACAATTCAAACAGTAAACAGCACAAACCATACATCAAACAAAGACCAGCAAACACACAGGGGAAAACACAGGGCTTAAATACAAGAGGGCAAACAAGGGATAACAGGATACAGGTGGAAAACACAGGTGGTAACAATCAGGGGCGGAGTCAGAAAACAAGGGGGCCGGACTGGGAAGAAATCAAAACAAAAGCACATGACGGGACTAAAAGGTAAACAAAAGCACATGAGGAGTGGGATTGGCCAATCCTGACAAAATATTCTGTCTTTATTCTTGAGGTATAAAACCGTACGACTTTTTTCTATAAATATTTATTATATCTTTATTCTCAAGGTCTAGTATTTTTTTTTTATTAACAGTGGCCCTAAAATGACTAACTGCACAACAGGAGATGAGGGACTGTTGACTCAGCCAGGGAGCTAAATGGACTAAGTTTAGCGTGTGTTGCTTTATTGCATTATCTGCGCTTATTTGAGACACACCGGTATAAAGTTTATGACAAAACGTTTCCCTTCAGACGAATTTTCACCTGTATTTCGGATAAACCAGTAATAGTAGCAGCCTATTTGAGGTGTTATTTTTTTATAGAGAACAGTATGTCATGCAGTCTTCAGAAACCTCATACCCTGCTGAAAAAAGGCACAGACATGCATTCCATGCTGGTCTTAGTTGGTCTAGGCTGGTTTATGCTGGTTTATTTGGTTTAGCGTACCAGCCGGCAAAACACAAGATACGCTGGTTTTGCTGGTGATCAGACATGCTGGCCTGTGCTGTTTATTTCTAGCAGGGTAAGCCAGTCAGTCTGCTTGAGGTCACTTAACAGCTTGACATGATTAGAGACAAGCGTGTCATTATATTGGCAGGCAGTTTGCTGGTGGCAATTATGCAGAACTATTCCTTCTACTTTCTGTAACCTTGCATACAAGGGAGGGCTGATCCCAGGCCAGCATTCATCTAGCTGAGAAGCGTGATAAATAGCATGATAAAGCTTCCCTTAATTCAGTGATCCACCCATCATGATAGCATTTTAGTTATTCGGTAGTATTGTGTATATATATATATATTTTTCTCGTTTGTCTGTTTTTGACATCATTTGAAAATACCTGTTACTCTATATTGTGTGTAAATTTCATGATGAATTGACTAATAGAAATGACCCTAAATATATTTATACCCTGCTCAAAAAAATAAAGGGAACACTTAAACAACACAATATAACTCCAAGTAAATCAAACTTCTGTGAAATCAAACTGTACAAACTGTGCAAACTGTGCAAACTGAAAGCAACACTGACAATCAATTTCACTGCTTTTGTGCAAATGGAACAGACAACAGGTGGAAATCATTGGCAATTAGTAAGACACGCTCAATAAGGTGGGGACCCCAGACCACTTCCCACAGATGGGGGTTGTGCTCACAGCCCAACACCGTGCAGGACGCTTGGCATTTGCCAGAGAACACCAGGATCGGCAAATTCACCACTGGCGCCCTGTGATCTTCACAGATGAAAGCAGGTTCACACTGAGCACGTGTGACAGACGTGACAGAGTCTGGAGACGCCGTGGAGAGCGATCTGCTGCCTGCAACATCCTTCAGCATGACCGGTTTGGCAGTGGGTCAGTAATGGTGTGGGGTGGCATTTCTTTGGAGGGCCGCACAGCCCTCCATGTGCTCGCCAGAGGTAGCCTGACTGCCATTAGGTACCGAGATGAGATCCTCAGACCCCTTGTGAGACCATATGCTGGTGCGGTTTGGCCCTGGGTTCCTCCTAATGCAGGACAATGCTAGACCTCATGTGGCTGGAGTGTGTCAGCAGTTCCTGCAAGATGAAGGCATTGAAGCTATGGACTGGCCCGCCCGTTCCCCAGACCTGAATCCGACTGAGCACATCTGGGACATCATGTCTCGCTCCATCCACCAACGCCACGTTGCACCACAGACTGTCCAGGAGTTGGCGGATGCTTTAGTCCAGGTCTGGGAGGAGATCCCTCAGGAGACCATCCGCCACCTCATCAGGAGCATGCCCAGGCGTTGTAGGGAGGTCACACAGGCACGTGGAGGCCACATACAATACTGAGCCTCATTTTGACTTGTTTTAAGGACATTACATCAAAGTTGGATCAGCCTGTCGTGTGTTTTTCCACTTTAATTTTGTGTGTTACTCCAAATCCAGGCCTCCATTGGTTAATAAATTTGATTTCCATTGATTTTTGTGTGATTTTGTCAGCACATTCAACTTTGTATAGAACAAAGTATTCAATGAGAATTTAATTCATTCAGATCAAGGATGTGTTATTTGAGTGTTCCCTTTATTTTTTGAGCAGTGTATATATATATATATATATATATATATATATATATATATATATATATATATATATATATATTATATATATATATATATACAGCTTCTCACTCTTACCCTCTTACCCTTGTTCATACATCCTGTGGCTTCTTGTTTCAGTGGAGGCTCTTGAGGGGAGCTCTACTTTTCTCTTACTGTTTCTTTTATTAGTTTGCTGCTCATTGATTTATCCATAGCTCTCCACCGAGGACTCCAGTGTAGTCTGCTAAAGATGATGAAGATATCGCTGTAGCCTCTTAAACTCCATTGTCATATTCTTCAGAACTTTCTTATTTCATAAGTCTTCTTTCCAGTCAAATAGATGGTGATCTAATTTTAAACCCTTATAATAAAAGAAGCTGAACTCACAACAATATAACATTATAACAATATGTGTGATCATAAAACACATGTTCTGTTAATTTGCATTTATTTCATGCAGTTGCTTCATGATTTGGTTCATGTAAATTCAGATGGACAAACCAAAATATACCCTAGAGGTTAAAAGACATTTAAAAAATCTTTTAAAAGCTGTGTTTGAACCAGAGGGCTACAATCATGGATTCTATCCTAGTAACATACAGCCTGCTGAAGCTGCATGTTCCTACTACAGATGTTTTGAGGTCTCTATGAACGATGAATACCCTAATAAATATATCGCTGCTGTCGGAAGAAAACCTCGTATCTCCATTTTTGTCATTTTTCAGTTTCTGGCATAATTTCAAAGGACATGTTGCTCTTTGCATTTTCTGTCAATTTCATGATGAATGAACCAAAAGAAACGACCGAAAATGACTCTGACGGAAAGACGCCTGGTTCCATTGACTTACATTAAAACTACTGTTGGTTTTTCCCTTCTCCTGTAAACCTGTTACCATATTGGAGAAAACAAGGTTTTGATCCGACATCAGCGATCATCATAAAACAGCTGGGATTCTGCTTGTATATTGTTTTTCTATACTATAGATAACTGGTTTCACTGACTGAGCCCTCTTTAGCAAATATTCATTTCTAAAACAGAAAAAATGATCATTAAAAAGAGCAGACACAAAAAATGATACCCTAATAAATAGGCCAGTTGCTAATGACACATTGGTGGTTTACCTGTCGACAGGATATGCAAAACAAAGCAACGTTTCCTCAAATTAGCCATGGATACGACCTGCTCTGCTGGATGAGGCTCTGTATAAATCACATGAAAGATGAACATTTTCTTTATATAAAGTAGTTTTTAAATCAGATGCTTCTGTGCGTGTGGAACAGAAAAAGCGCCTTGTGTTTCTGTTCATTCATTGGCATCTGTAACTTCACTGTATTTGCAGTTGCACCACCACATCTGGCACAGTTAAACCACAAAAGGCAATTTGACCACTGCTTTTCATAGCTTTGTTTTGCACTAGGCTTGCCAAGGTAACGGGGGAAAATAAGGAGCAGCCGTTCAGATGCCAAGTCTGTGTTGGTTCTCTTTGCATGCTTCTGATGTGTGCTCTCGCTGTTGCTTAAGAGGAAGACTGTGGATAATGCCAACCTGAGCTTACATGTTGCAATTCAGAGAAATTGAGTCAATACGTTTCTGTTTGAGCTTTTTTTTTACACTGGTTTCACTGAGAATCTGCAATTGATTAAGCTTTTATATTGTATATTACAACATATTGCCTGTCCAGCAGATCCAAAGGTTTGGAATCAATGTTGTTGCAGATACATGAATAAAATGGTTCTTTTATGAATCTAATCTAAGCTTACTGTTATTCTATAACGTCTGAGATTAAGCTGAAGACGTAAAGCAAAGGAATTCAGTGTTCGGAGTGAAATGCTCTGTCCTAGAGATACTTAACAGAGTCAGAACTGTTTTCCATCACAGTGGTGGTGATAGGAACCAGACGTCTGAAGAGTTATGAAGTGGTTATGAGTACACCGTTTCAGTGGAGGTTGTCGAGTGGAACTCTACCTTTTGCTTACTGTTTCTTTTGTTAGTTTGCTGCTCGTTGATTTATCCATAGGTCTCCGTCAAGAACTACAGTGTAGTCTGCTAAAGATTATGAAGATATGGCTTTAAAAGACATTTAAAAATCTTTTAAAATATGAACCAGAGGGCTCCAGTCATGGATTCTATCCTAGTAACATCATACTCTAAACTCTTACTGTTATGCTATAACCTCTGGGATTAAGGTGAAGATGTAAAGCAAAGGAAGTTAGAACTGTTCACAGTGGTGGTGATAGGAACCAGATGTCTGAATAGTTTAATGCCTCTAAAAGCTCACAGAAAGTTATTACATGAAGTGGTTATGAATACACCATTTCAGTGGAGGCTCTCAAGGGGAACTCTACCTTTCTCTTACTGTTTCCTTTGTTAGTTTGCTGCTCATTGATTTATCCATAGGTCTCTGTCAAGGGCAGCTCACAGAAAGTTATTACAAGAAGTGGTTATGAATACACTGCCTGAAGTTTGTGACATTGTCTCACAAAAGTTTTTAGAAGTTTTTGGCTTAAAGCTTATATATTTTTAAAATCTATTTATAGTGGAGGGATACATGCAGGGTGTTCTGAGACAAAATAGTCCATTAAGAAAATGTATGTTTTCAGATTTACCACTGTTTTACCGTTAATCAACACTACATATAAATGCTCAGAAGACACGTGTAGGTTCACTGGTGGTTTTGAATGGTAAATAAACAAACTATATTTGCATAGTAAACACCACAACCCCGTTCCTATCATCACCACTGTAAAACCTTCTGCACAATTTCACATCAAACCCCTCTCAATAACTTTGTTTACTTCTCAGCAATTAAAATATGCATTTAGAAATTGATGTAGTTCCCATTAATATCCAGAGAGATGGGTATTTCTAAAGTGATGATCCAGAAAAGTTCACAAGAAATTATGATCAATACATCAGTACAGTATATTATTTATTATTTTTTTTCCAGAACACTTGAAATATTGTATAATATATATAAAAATGACCTTCGACTGTCTAGTTTGTAAAGTTTCAGTCTATACTGTATGTGTGTTATTGAATGAAATAAGAACAATTATCAAGATGAGAAGTGATTCCAAACTTTTTTCATCTGTAGTAAATATTATTGTGCGAAAGTCACAGAGCACTCTTCATTTATTTCATTGATTAACAGCCAAGTCATTCATTTTTCAGCATCACATTGCACATAAAATGAGATGATACACAGATGATCATCAAAATATATTTTTTCAGTGTTTAGTGTGTCCACTTTTTACCTTTATCTGTACCTCTAAAGGTCAATCTTAGAAGTTGGTTGGTTTTCTGCCTCCCACCATCCAAATATTCCCAAACACATTCAATGATGTTGAGGTCTGGACTCTGGAGCGGTCAGTCCATTGTTCAGGTTCTTTGTTTGGCGTGTCCGTCTCCTTTTCTCAGTGAGGTTCTTCTTGAACAGCTACACCTCCTTTCAGACCCACAGCGCTGAGTCATCTTCTCACAGTGGAAGGATGGACAGAAATGTGTGGATGTTTTCAGATCTGAAGCAGCTTGATGATCTGATGGGGGCAGTGAGCAGATCTGATGGGGGCAGTGCTGGTGGTCAACCAGGTCTTGCCAGTGGTCATCAGGAGTCCTATTTTGTCCGTATCCCTTTATCACTATTGAACTCTTCTTTCTTTTGACTTTCCTTATTCAAATGGATGATCTTACATCTAATCTCCTCAGAAGTATCTCCTGAAAAATGAATAGCTTGAACTTAGTGACTTGACTGTAAATGTACTTTTGCACAGTGCTTTACATTATGAAATATGGCCCCTCCCACAATGTGAGCACATGGCTTTGGCTGTTTTAGGATCTATTCTAAGCACTTTTGCAAGTTTAATACTATTACTGAATCCTTGTACGACTAAAAAGTGGTAAACACCAGTGTCTTCATTGTGGTGTTTTCCCTAGAACCTTGAAGTGGAGGCCTTCAAAAAGCTCTTTGTCTTTCATGAGGCTTTCTGCTCTGTGCATGTTCTCATATGCAGCGAGCGTGTCATGCTGATGGAATGCACTTACTGTTCGTTTGAGAAATGACCTTCTTTACAAGGCTTATCAGAGACGTATCTGAGCGAAGATTTAACGCTCAAACAATCCCCTTCCAGTGCTTATTTTTATAGCCTTTTTATTGGCATGAAAAATCAGTTTAGTCCAGTGTTCTGGATGTAAATTCGGCCTAGCTGTGGATTACATTGCAGTGTCAGTTGCAAATCGGGTTTAGTTTGGGACTAGGCTTACAGTCTCTGCAGCTAAGTATCTGGAAAATGACCCATTGTTGCTTTTCTCCGCCTCAAACTGGAACCTTTTCCATTGGGCCACTGTGGTAGGGCGCTGTTATGTAATTGCATGAAAGCGCTGCAGCTGTAAGGGCACCAGAGAGCCCTTACAGACCAGAGCAATAAGAACCTCATGTTCAGAGACTTCGTGAGAACTGCTAAGAGGTAGGGCAGGACAACATGCCTAGAGTTATTCGGATATTATAGCGCTATTTATCATGAGCGATTCTGTCAGATAACTTCTCTTGACAGCTTTTTTAAAAATATATTTATGCAGTCATTTAGTCATTTACGCTTGTCCTGTTCGGATACTTTTGCAACTGTGCTTAAAAAGTGCTACACAAATTATTATTATTATTATTATTATTATTATTATTATTATTACCATTATTATTATTTCAATGGAAAGAGGTTCTGGAATAGAATATGCTACGACAACTTTGTGAAGTTATTTGCCATTTGTGTACTTAAATCATGCCACCAGGATTCGAGTCACTGTGATACACAGTTTTAAAAATGATGGTTCCTCAAGGGTTCTTTAGTAAAGAAAATGGTTCGTGGTTCTATGTAGAACCATGACCAGTCCAGTAACCCTTTGCATGTTTAAAGGACTCTTTGCATCATTAAAGCGTTCTTCAGATTGATGGAGAATGTGCTGTAGATGGTTCTATATAGAACCTTTTTCTTTACTAAAGAACCCTTAAAGAACCATCTGGAACAATAGAACATCACTTTTTGGTGCTACATAGATCCATGAACAGCACGTTCCGATGAGCCCTTTCACGATGCAGAGAACCCTTTCCTCATGCGAAGGGTTCTTTGGGTGTTCATAGTTCTATAGAACCATTTTCTTTACTAAAGAACCCATGAGCAACCAAACGTGCAGTTCAGCATAAAAGCCAACAGTTGGCCACATTCAGCTTGTAATGCACTGTACTTAGCTCCTTTATTTATAGCCATTTCCCCACTAAGCTGAAACAGATGAACTCTGGGATATGTAGGAATCAGGATTTATAGGTTCTGGAATCGAATCGTTTAACCCTAGAAACCTTTTTTGGTGCCATATAGAACCGTTTTCAAAATAGGAACCATCTTTTTTGTGTAGATTTAATGCAATTTTAATTTCAGCTATTAGCGCTAACTGCCACAGCCACACATCTGTTAATGTAATGTTAGCCTGAGTCATAGTGGTATGTATCTTCAGTGTCTCCTGTGCTGTCGGCCACTGTACACCAATACAAATACTTTGCATTAAACCTGTTATTATACAGTTACATGCCACACTCTGTGAGTAAAGGCGCCTTTACTCATAGCACCTCATAGCTTAATATCACATGTTTGATGAAGGAACTTGTGAATCCGGAGCACCTTTAAACTCTTCTTTCCTGCTCTGGGCACATCCATGTTTTATATTTTTCACATGAGTGTTATAAATAGTGACTTAATTTAATGGAACAGTTGGATTTAATTTAATGGAATTATTGGAATTATTTCTGGGGTTATCTGATCCGCTCAGACCAGCACAGCACACACAAACGCACCACCACCACGTCAGTGTTACTGCAGTGCTGAGAATGATCCACCACCCATATCATACCTGCTCTGTGCCCTATAGGGGTCCTGACTATTGAAGAACAGGGTAACAGAGAATCAGAGAAACAGATGGACTACAGTCTGTAACTGTAGAACTACAAAGTGCAGCTACACAGTAAGTGGAGCTGATAAAATGGACAGTGAGTGCAGAAACAGGGCGGTGGTCTTCATGTCATGGCTGATCAGTGTATACTTGCCTTATTGTCCAACTCTATGGAGAATCAACTGATCTACTGAACTGACTCAGGCTTTAGCAGCTCTCATTCAGGCTTGTTAGTTTTGTGTAATGGTGTACAAAAGCCGTGACATTGTCTCTGCTGAGTTACCTAACCAGCTGCTTGTATTACATTAGAAATGTGTCAGGCCTGATCCTTCTTAAAAGCATGGAACAGAAGTTCTGGAAGTAATGACAGCAGTAAAGATTATGAAGCATTCTCATGATTGATTATCCCATGAGTGACCGTTGTGTCAGTACCTGCCTGTTTGAAAACAACCATCACTCATCATGGCCTGTGTTCCTAATAAGTTGCATATCTAGGTCCCTTATCTATATGGAAATATGATGTTATTGATTTCTGAGGTAGTATAAACAGAGACACAGGTCTCTTCAGCCTGAGTGATGAGTGTGGCTTGTATCATCTCTGCTGAAGTTGAGTAAATTCGAGTCTGATATGCCACGTTGGAGCATTTGATCTCGGGTCAAGTCATCAGAGCAGGTCAGGTGTTGCAGAGGCACCTTCTGGTTTGTTTACTGTAGATCTTTGAGCAGACCATGGCTGTTCCTCCACTGTTTGGGCCTTGAGCCCTCACCTCAGCCACACCTGCCTTTTCGAGGTTTGATGAGGATGTATTTATCCGTTCGAGGAGGAGGAGGAGGAGGAGGACAGGCGTTGCTCCATAGAAGAGCAGTGTTTTTCCTGGCTAGCACCATCAGCCTTGATAGAAATAATATTTGCTCTGATGTCCTCAAGTTCAAACAGCTCAGAATAACAGCTTAACCTTTAGAGGTCATGCTTATTTCCAGCAATAAGAAGCATAATGTTATACGGTAGGATTATGGTGTAAACCTGCTTAAAAACTTAATCTGTACCCTACACTCTCAAGGGTTCTTTAGTAAACAAGATGGATCTATATATAACCATGAGCACTCAAAGAACAGTTTGGGTTCTTCACATCATGGAAGTGTTCTTTGGATTGATGGAGAATGTGCTGTGGATGGTTCTGTATAGAATCTTTTTGAAAAGGGTTCTATATAGCACTAAAAAGCGTCCTTCTATGGTTACAATGTCAATCCTGTAACAATAATAGAACCCTTTTTGGTGCTATTGAGAACCCTTTTCAAAAAGATTCTATATAGAATCTTATGCAACAGTTAGCTGGTTGGTGGAGAAGTGTCCATCACTCTGCAGAGATGCCGTTGCTAAGCAACGACTTTGACAGCTGTAGGAGATGCTTGAGCTGTTTGAGCGTTTTTACTTCTTACTTTGCTGCAAACAGAAAACGACTCTGAAGATGAGACGACACTGAATTCCCAAACTGTCATCACCACTGAGCAGCTTTTCAGTCGGCAGCTGTGACAGGAGAACAGCTGAACAACCTGGAATCAGCCAGAAATGAACCCAACACCATTTGCCAAACTAAACGGGCTGTAAGAAGCTTTACAGACCGACTGGAACAAAACAACATTAATACTTGTCTGTATGTAAATATCTGGAAAAAAACTGAGCTGAACCTCATGAACCTTATGAAAATATATTACACATGTTTGGACAGTAATGTATAACTATATTGCAAATCCTCCATTAAACACTGGAGAAGAGCATATATAATTGTGGTTAGGACAAGATCAGTAAGATCAGTTTGAAAAGCCTTTCTGGTGACTGAGTGGGGACCAGCAACAGTTAAACTCCTCAGCAAATATTATTGCTGACACGCTTTTTAACATCAGACACTTTATGTTCACTCCCAAAAAGTTATCTTCAGCAGAAGGAGAACACCTGCTTAACTATCAGTGGAAGTCAAGGTGACAATATTCTAAGTCATTCAGGACACAATTTTCTAGATGTAGTCCATCAGCAAAGAAATATTTGATATCCAGATTTTGCTTCTTTAGCTAAAACTGGAGCTGCAAGGCTAACATCACTAATAAACTCTGGAAAAGTATAAAAGACATCCAGATCTTTTCCCATCACTACTTTCTTAGTACTTCTCTCAAATCCTTCCAACCACAGTCATTGTGGCCCATTGTTAACATATAAAAATTGTCAGGCTGGTATTCGCAAGCGGTCATTGTCCCAAACACTGATTCTAGGTCAGCAACTCAACTGCTGTGGTAGTTTTTGAATACAGACGCTGATGTCCAACAAGGCTACCCTTAGTGTTTTGCGCATTTTTCAAATTCAGACTGAAATCAACCACATCAACATGTCTGCAAGATCTGACTGAAGACGTGAATGCGGTTTGGGCAGGTTTTGAGGAAGTGTTTACGGAAAGCATTTGGGTGACTATTGACTTCTAGTGTTTGTTGGCAACTCGCATATCCAGGTCTAAACTTTGGACTCCAAACATGTCTTGACTCATCAGCTGTATCTGCGGTATGTGGAACACTGTGTCAATTTGATTTTTCGCTTAGCTAATCCTTTAAGCAAGACAGTTGAAGATGAACGCGACCTTAAGCCAAAGCATTGCAGCCACTGTTGTTGTGTATTTTGTGAAATATAATGAAACAGGTGCTGTTGTTCAGCTTGACACGCTTGAAATGTAGGTATTACGAAAGAATAGATGACTCAAAACAAGCTGTAAAAAGGGTAAATGAAAATAAATACTAGAGTGACAATGTGTCTAAATACTTTCGAGTGTTTTGAATGTGTATGTTTTGAATGTCACGTGTGGCATTTTTTGCAAGTATGACGTGTCTACATATCTACATACCTAGTTAGTAACATGCAAAAAGCTGCCCGTGCAGAATTGGTCTGGGATTTATTGTGATTGGCAGGTTCAAATTCTACCTGTGAGATAGACTTGCAGTTTTGGATGCACTTCAAATGATGCACATTGAATAAAAAAACCCGTTTAAAATGATCGTCTTGCGTCTCTGAAGTGCTGTAATGTTTTATTTATGTAGGTTTCAGTCGTTTGAATTTGTCAAATCAAATTAATTGAGGCTGATTTGATCAGCACGTTTCAGGGCAAATTCACTTTCACAGCTTTGAAAACTGTTGTGAGGTGAAGCATCAGATTTTTTACACACTGCCGTGTGATTTTTTCAGTGGTACTTAATAAAGAGACAAATCGGTGTTTATCTTCATCTCTTTGTCTCCCTTCACCTATTTCACCCGCTGTTTTTGTCTCTGTTGATCTCTCTCCTAGAGTGTCGTTAATTTAAACAAATGTAATCCACCTCATTTTCCTCTCCGGCCCAGAAATGGTCGATCCGTCAAGATGTCGCATGACTTCAGATTTCAGAAGTCGATAGTTACACAGTGGAAGTCAAGTCGATGTCGACTGGCCGCTGACGATATCATGAATAAAACCACAGGAGAAGGAAACGCTTTACATTTGCAACAAGTGACTTGTGAAAATCTTTGACGAAGGTCAGTAGAGCGTTATGTGCCCGCATTGCTAGCCTTCAGGGAACTGAGATCCTGGACCCTGAAATCTCGCAAATTTGTATCCGACTTAGGCCAACCCTAGATGCTTGCCTGTGGTGAAAGTTCCGGAGAGCCAGAGAAATTTAGAGCGCCGTAACTCTGCAAAAATAGAGTAGGGCTGTGTTCACATTACCAGGTTGAAGTGGCACAAATCCGATTTTTTGGCCTAATCTCAGATCTGGTGTTTTCAGGGTTGTGTGGACACAAATCTGATCTTTTCAGTTCCGACCTGAGCCACTTTCATATGTGGTCTTAGATCGGATATGTGTCCGATTCATGGCCATGAGACCTTAATGTGACGCTCAGATCGGAATTCATGTACTTTTTTCTACTGCGCCATCATTCAGCGTTGCCATGGCAACAGCGCCAAAGAGAAGCTAAAGCCTGTAAACAGTGGAAAAGCAGCTCATCTCACCTTTTTCTCCTAATAATGAAGCTGAGAGCTGATCAGAGTTAATGATCTTCTCAGCAAAGCTCGTTCAGCTCGCTAAGTCTGTTTGCTGAAGATGTTCGTGATTCATTCATGTGACGTTACTGAGTAGCATGTGCGCATGCGGGTCTGACCGCTAATGCCAGGTTACCAGGTCACATTGTTTCACAGAGCAATTCCACCAGTTTCTCAACATTGCTGCTTAATTCAGTGGTTAAGATGTACACAAAGTCCTTTAGAATGGTTTGATACGTAAGACGTATATACGTCAGACTTGCTCACAGTGGTGGTGATAGGAACCAGACATCTGAAGAATTTAATGCTTCTAAAAGCTCCTTCAAAGTTATTACATGAAATGATTATGAATGCCCTGCCTGATGTCTTAAGAAATTGTTTTACAGTAGTTTTGAGGGAATCTTTTAGCATAAGAAGTACACATATATACACACACACACACACACACACACACACACACACATACACACACACACAGACATTTTCTAAGCCTCAGGGTCGCGGGGAGGGTGGGGGTGCTGGAGCCTATCCCAGCGGTCATCAGGCGGAAGGCAGCATAAGAAGTACTTATTCAAAAAATATTCCATTCATGGTGAAGAGATGTTTTTATTTATCACTATTTTTCCTTCATCAGCATTACATATGTGGTGGGAGGACATGTTTGGGTTAATAGGTTGCTTTGGATAGTAAATAAAATGGCTATATTGTTCTGCAGACATGGTGAACCCTGGTTCCTATTCCCACCACTGTGACTTTTCTGTAGATCAGGGGTAAATTAATGTCTAACATGCATCATGGTTCAGTACCATGTACTGTTTACTGAAGTAGCCGAGTAGGAATATCAACATCTTATACAGTCAACAACTGAATATCAAATCAAATAAAGTCCAGTTCAGTCAGATTTCAACTCTGACTTCCCTCTGACTCACTTTCTTCTCTGACTGCTGTTTCTCGCTTCGTCCCTCCCCTGTGTGGTGTCACTCACTCGAGTCTCGTTTCTCATCGGAAAGCACAGATCTGATCGGCTGAGTAGCGTCACATGTGATTGGGCCGCTAAAGCCGCACCGTAATGAGTACAAATGTTACGCGGATTAAATAATTATCCATAGTTTACTGGTTATAGGTCCAGGTCCTCATAGGACAGCGTCTGGGTTGGACTCGGACCACGGCCAGCCTGTTAGTGGCCTCTGCTCTAGAATGGCATCTCAGTGATTGGTTCTTCTCCTCATTATGTTCAATAAAAGCAAAAATCATTATACTTATAGTGTGTTTTTATCCCCGGAAATTTCCAGGCTTATTAGATACTGAGGCATATTATTCAGTAACTACAAGGACCACAGTGCAAACTGGCTGAGCTATTCTTAGGTTATAGAAGTGTGTAAATAAACTGTGGGCCTGCCCTGATTTGAGTCATTTTTGTGATATTATCTTTTTTTTATTGCTGTTACTGTGTTTCTGGTGCATTTCTGTTCAACCTGTGCATGTGGAAATGCTCTGAACTGTTGGAAAAGTTATCTGCCCATAAGAACAAACTGATCAGGAGGCTCAGTTCTGTGGCTAAGACGGAAACGGCCTCCCCTTCTGTTTACCAGTCAAGCCTACAGAACTCTGGAGAAACCTACGTTTCTCTGTAAGCTGAAGTTCCTGTTGTGTCTGAATGACTTGTGTGTCGTTTCTCGTGAAGTCATAAAAACAGCCTGACAAACACTGTACCTTCTCAGAGCTCATCGGTTTGGTCTCGGCTTTGAACAGCAGCCAGATGAAATCATGTGCCTCCTTTTAAACAGTGAAAAGCATTTGTTTGGTGTAGATAAATGGGTGTGCCTGGTGTTTTGTGTCGGTAGCTGTGGTTGTGTTAGACATGTTAGACATGTTTTTGATGTGCATTCATAGCTACAGTTTGGTTATTGTTGCATTTTTGCATTAGTAAAGTTTAGCAGAAGCTTTGCCTACTAGCGCTAGATAAAAATAACAAAAGAGAAGCGTTCTGCTTTGGGACACACCAGCGGCTGCTCAGTAGTGGGATATAATCCTGTTTTATATTCGAAAATCCTGATTATTCTTAAATAGACTACACATTTTTCATTTAGGAATTTAAAATGCCAGTCTGGCCCTATAAAATGTAAATAATGCTGTTTATGTTGGAGTCCTGGCTAATAGATAGTACTGGAACTGGGCTACCTGTACAGTGTAAGCCTCAGGTATAAAAAAATGGCTGATGAAAAATTGGTCATAACCTACTTTACTGTAGAAAAACTGGGATCAGAGCTGGCCTTAAAGATCTTGACTGGAGCCGCTACTTTCTGCTGAATGCGCTGCAGTTTGTTACACTTAAGTTAAACAGGGAGTTGGTTCATACTCTACATGCCATCTAGTTAATGTAATACAGCACTGTGTGAAAGTTTTAGGCATCTAAAGCAAATGTTTAAATAATTTATCACAGTATACATCAGAATAAAGTCATATTCAAAATTCAAACATAAAAACAATAAAAATAACAAGAATTTTTTGGGTCCATATTTTTCCTCGACACCTTCACAGCCACCACAGAGACTCTTTAATATCATCAGTGACATCATGAGCTCAATTTACTGAGCTCTGATTGGTCAAACCAGGAGCTGCTTTTTAACTACATATAATACTGGGCTTCCTCGAGGAGAGGCTTGGAAATGGGTAAACAAACAAACATCCAGAAAATGATTATTTATTTTATATATATATATATATATATATATATATATATATATATATATATATATATATATATATATATATATATAAAATCATTATTAATTAATATTTTATACATTTTGTTTATTCCAATATTAACACTTTTCTCAGCAAATAAACACAAACTACACAAATAAATCGATTTTGAAAATGTGTGTTGGGTGCCTAAGACTTTCGCACAGTACTGTACGTTTGCTGCTTTTTTCCTGACTCTTAAAATGCACAGCTTTATGCTTAAGAGCTACTTTGATTAGAAAGGAAATAAATGAAGGCTGCTCTCTGACTTTTGCACCGTAATGTATAAAATGGGGAATGCACATTATATCCCAGTTGTCATCTCACTCGCTTATACTCTTGATTTGTGGCTCTGTTGTTGGACTTACTGCGAACTTTCGAAATGGACAGAAGTGCACGGCGTAGCTAAAAGAGTAAACTAGGCTGTTTTGTGTGCTCGTACAGCTTCGCTCCAACGTTCACTTCACCTCGAACTGGTTTTCGGTAGTGTTTACTCCTCCCACTCCTCCCACTTCCCGCCTCTGAATTGCATAGTGAGTAATAAACTGTCACTTAACCATTCGGACACCTTCCCGCCACTCAGACGGTGCATATCTGTTACAGTAAAAGAGGCTTTGGGGCTGAAATCATATCCAGACAAGCAGCTCCTAAAGCTCCTCCTGACACTGTCTGTGCAGGTTAAGACACACTCCTCTGAGATGACTCCAGAGACCTTGTGAAATAAAGCTTCTTTTGTTTTACATTCACGGTCAGTCAGCCGCTGTGTTTATTTGCTTGGAAAGGCTCAATTGAACGTTTTTAATTTGACACTGGCGCATTTCTATGATAAACAGCTTAAAGGTGCAATAAACAAAGTTTTCCATGACTATGAAATGTTGATGGGAGATGTTAATATAAGCGAAACAGCAGTAGGCAGTGATGGAAGGTGCTGTGAGGGCTCACAGGTTCATAAACGTCATTTTATGTGGATGAACATTGATTAGCTGTCAGCTGCCTTGAAGTAAAACATCTGATGCAGTATATAAACTACACTATATTTCCAAAAGTATTCAGTCACCCATCCAAATCATTGAATTCAGGTGTTCCAATCACTTCCATGGCCACAGGTGTACAAAACCAAGAACTTAGGCCTGCAGACTGCTTCTACAGACATTAGTGAAAGAATGGGTCGCTCTCAGGAACTCAGAACTGTGGTACCGTGATCGGACGCCAACAAGTCCAGTCGTGAAATTTCCTCACAACTAAATACTCCACAGTCAACCATCAGTGGGATTATAACAAAGTGGAAGTGATTGGGAACAACAGCAATTCAGCCACGAAGTGGTAGGCCACGTAAATGGACTCGGCCCCTTAGTTCCAACGAAAGGAACTCTTAAGAAGAGGGCTGATGAAAACACTCACAGCTATCACATTGACAAACGTGGTTTTCCCCAAATACTGAAGTCCAACGAGGGTTAACTCCATCTCTTCCTTCCAGAAGAGTGACTTGAACCAGTCTAGGAAACGATTCATGAGCACCAACATTTTGGGATTGAAGATTTGCAAGACTTTGGCGGCTTTCTGTTCACTGGAGTCTGAACCAGCGGCGGAACTGCCTGTTGTCATATGACCGCGTTAGGATTAACGTTACTGTGCTGTATTCATTAGGGCTCGGCTGCACTGCCCTCCGCTCCTGGATTAGCCAGTGCTCTCTTTGAGGCTCTGAAAGGATCTGATGCAGAACGCATTCGCTCTTAATTTGTAGTGGATTAGCCTCGATGGTCAGAAATTCGGGCCAAATTGAAAATCAAGCACCAGCGGTACAGTGGAAAGCATTACTCTTGCATAGTGCCAAGCAGACTGCGTGCCGAACATGGAAAACAAACCCTCTGGTACATTGTTTGCTATAGAAGCCCGTTTCCCCCTCTAAATGGAAATGATGGCATGATTATGACTTAGTATCTTATAATTATGAGATTTGGTATCTCTTTTTCATAATTATGTAAAAAAAAGTCTTATTGTTAGTGAGTAATTGTGAGATATTAAATCATAATTACATGAATGTTTCTCATTATGAGACGCTACATCATAACTATATACAACTTTATTATTATAACTTATAGCTACCATAGTTTTCATAGACTTCTTCACAAGGAATAACAATTTATGTTTTTAAAGCTTCAGCACTGAGAGATTTTGGACAATTTCGTGCTCCTAATTTTGTGGGAACTGTTTGGGGACGGTCCCTTCCTGTTCCAACATGACAGCAGGTCCATAAAGACATGGATGAGCGAGTTTGGTGTGGAAGAACTTGACTGGCCTGAACTCAACCCAACAGAACACCTTTGGGATGAATTAGAGCGGAGATTGTGAGCCAGAGCTTCTCATCCAACATCAGTGTCTGACCTCACAAATGCGCTTCTGGAAGAACGTGTCAAAAATTCCCATAAACACATTCCTAACCCTTGTAGAAAGCCTTCCCAGAAGAGTTGAAGATGTTATAGCTGCAAAGGGTGGGCCGACATAATATTAAACCCTATGGAGTAAGAATGGGATGTCACTCAAGTTCATATGCGTGTGAAGGCAGACGAGCGAATACTTTTGGAACTATAGTGTATAAAGAACCTTTCTGAAAAGAGTTCTGTATAGCACCCACATGTCAAGCTTGTACCAATAGCAGAACCCTTTTCAAAAAGTTTTCATATAGAACCATATACAACACATTCTTCATCAGTCTGAAGAACCCTTTAACGATGCAAAGAACCCTTAAACCATGCAGAGGGTTCTTTGGGTGTTCATGGATCTACATAGATCCACTTGCGTTACTAAAGAACCCCTGAAGAATCATCTTTTTAAAATTTTGTAGGATTTCACTTTACTGTACATTGATATATTAATTATTATAAATATATGATTATTTCTTTTTCCATTTTCAAATGTTTTTCAAATAAATCCGCAGGAATATTTTTCAACAACTCCATAGTTCAGCCTTAGAAGTGGGTTGCATTTTCTGTTTCTTACCATCCAAATAATCCCAAACACATTCAGTGATGTTGTCTGGACTCTGGGGTGGTCAGTCCATTGTTTTAAGAACACCAAGAGCTTCTTTGTTCGATGTGTGTTTCCTTTTCTCAGTGAGGACTTCATGGCAGCTACACATCCTTTCAGACGCATAGCACTGAGTTGTCCTCTCACAGTGGAAGGATGGACAGAAACACCTGTGGACTTTTAAAGTTCTTTTTAAGCTCTGAATCAAGAGTGGAGCTGGATTTCCTCTCGTTATTGTGATAAATTATGTGATAATGTGTGATAATTTGCTTTGATGAGTATACTGTGGATATTAACACTTACATTTGTTTTTCTAAATGTGGCTCGTCTGGTTGTCTGTTGCGACTTATTAAGCTTCAGAAAAATGAAATAGTGTGACATATAGCATATCTTAAAAAAAGTTCTCGAAGGACCCCCACAGAGCAGGTATTGTGTAGGTGGTGGATCATTCTCAGCACTGCAGTAACACTGACGTGATGGTGTGTTTGTGTGCGCTGTGCTGGTCTGAGTGGATCAGACACAGCAGTGCTGCTGGGGTTTTTAAACACCTCAGTGTCGCTGCTGGACTGAGAACAGTCCACCAACCAAAAACATCCAGCCAACAGCGTCCTGTGACCACTGATGAAGGACTAGAGGATGACCAACACAAACTGTGCAGCAGCAGATGAGCTACTGTCCTTGATATTAAATCTACATGGTGGAACAACAAGGTAGGAGTGTCTAATAGAGTGGACAGTGAGTGGACACAGTGTTTAAAAACTCCAGCAGCACTGCTGTGTCTGATCCACTCATACCAGCACAACACACACTAACACATCACCACCACGTCAGTGTTACTGCAGTGCTGAGAATGATCCACCACCCAAACAGTACCTGCTGTGTGGTGGTCCTGTGGGGGTCCTGACCACTGAAGAACAGGGTAAAAGGGGGCTAACAAAGTATCAGAGAAGCAGATGGACTACAGTCTGTAACTGTAGAACTACAAAGTGCAGCTACACAGTAAGTGCAGCTGATTAAATGGACAATGAGTGTAGGGTCAGTGTGTTTTTGCTATGTTGCCAAATTCTTGGTTGTGGACATTGAATAGAAATCTGGAAACAAACCTTTATTTTTCTAACTAGCTCACAAGATACCGACAAAAAAGGGATTATAGTCCACTGTTGTTGCCAGAAAACCTTGTATCTCCATTTTTGTCATAATTTGAAAATACCTGTTGCTCTTTACATTGTGTGTAAATGTTATGATGAATGGACAAAAAGAAATGACCCAAATTGATTTGGAAAACAATAAAGTAAAGTAGGTCTTTTCCTTCTCCTGTAAAGTTACCATTTTGGAGATACAACGTTTTCTTCCTTGGACTAGCCACCCACCCTACACTGATCTTTTCATAGACTCCTAGCTATTACTACTACTAATACTGGACTCCTAGCTATTACTACTACTAATACTGGACTCCTAGCTATTACTACTACTAATACTGGACTCCTAGCTATTACTACTACTAATACTGGACTCCTAGCTATTGCTACTGCTAATACTGGACTCCTAGCTATTACTACTACTAATACTGGACTCCTAGCTATTACTACTACTAATACTGGACTCCTAGCTATTACTACTACTAATACTGGACTCCTAGCTATTACTACTACTAATACTGGACTCCTAGCTATTACTACTACTAATACTGGACTCCTAGCTATTGCTACTACTAATACTGGACTCCTAGCTATTACTACTACTAATACTGGACTCCTAGCTATTACTACTACTAATACTGGACTCCTAGCTATTACTACTACTAATACTGGACTCCTAGCTATTACTACTACTAATACTGGACTCCTAGCTATTACTACTACTAATACTGGGCTCCTAGCTATTACTACTACTAATACTGGACTCCTAGCTATTACTACTACTAATACTGGACTCCTAGCTATTACTACTACTAATTCTGGACTCCTAGCTATTACTACTACTCATACTGGACTCCTAGCTATTGCTACTACTAATACTGGACTCCTAGTTATTACTACTACTCATACTGGACTCCTAGCTATTACTACTACTAATACTGGACTCCTAGCTATTACTACTACTAATACTGGACTCCTAGATATTACTACTACTCATACTGGACTCCTAGCTATTACTACTACTAATACTGGACTCCTAGCTATTACTACTACTAATACTGGACTCCTAGCTATTGCTACTACTAATAATGGACTCCTAGCTATTACTACTACTCATACTGGACTCCTAGCTATTGCTACTACTAATACTGGACTCCTAGCTATTGCTACTACTAATAATGGACTCCTAGCTATTGCTACTACTAATAATGGACTCCTAGCTATTACTACTACTAATACTGGATTCCTAGCTATTACTACTACTAATACTGGACTCCTAGCTATTATTACTACTAATACTGGACTCCTAACTATTGCTACTACTAATAATGGAATCCTAGCTATTACTACTACTAATACTGGACTCCTAGCTATTATTACTACTAATACTGGACTCCTAACTATTGCTACTACTAATACTGGACTCCTAGCTATTGCTACTACTAATACTGGACTCCTAGCTATCGCTACTACTAATACTGGACTCCTAGCTATTACTACTACTAATACTGGACTCCTAGCTATTACTACTACTAATACTGGACTCCTAGCTATTGCTACTACTAATACTGGACTCCTAGCTATTACTACTACTCATACTGGACTCCTAGCTATTGCTACTACTAATACTGGACTCCTAGCTATTACTACTACTCATACTGGACTCCTAGCTATTACTACTACTAATACTGGACTCCTAGCTTTTACTACTACTAATACTGGACTCCTAGATATTACTACTACTAATACTGGACTCCTAGCTATTACTACTACTAATACTGGACTCCTAGCTATTACTACTACTCATACTGGACTCCTAGCTATTACTACTACTAATAGTGGACTCCTAGCTATTACTACTACTCATACTGGACTCCTAGCTATTATTACTACTAATACTGGACTCCTAACTATTGCTACTACTAATACTGGACTCCTAGCTATTACTACTACTAATACTGGACTCCTAGCTATTGCTACTACTAATAATGGACTCCTAGCTATTACTACTACTCATACTGGACTCCTAGCTATTATTACTACTAATACTGGACTCCTAGCTATTGCTACTACTAATAATGGACTCCTAGCTATTACTACTACTCATACTGGACTCCTAGCTATTGCTACTACTAATACTGGACTCCTAGCTATTACTACTACTCATACTGGACTCCTAGCTATTGCTACTACTAATAATGGACTCCTAGCTATTGCTACTACTAATAATGGACTCCTAGCTATTACTACTACTAATACTGGATTCCTAGCTATTACTACTACTAATACTGGACTCCTAGCTATTATTACTACTAATACTGGACTCCTAACTATTGCTACTACTAATAATGGACTCCTAGCTATTACTACTACTAATACTGGACTCCTAGCTATTATTACTACTAATACTGGACTCCTAACTATTGCTACTACTAATACTGGACTCCTAGCTATTGCTACTACTAATACTGGACTCCTAGCTATCGCTACTACTAATACTGGACTCCTAGCTATTACTACTACTAATACTGGACTCCTAGCTATTACTACTACTAATACTGGACTCCTAGCTATTGCTACTACTAATACTGGACTCCTAGCTATTACTACTACTCATACTGGACTCCTAGCTATTGCTACTACTAATACTGGACTCCTAGCTATTACTACTACTCATACTGGACTCCTAGCTATTGCTACTACTAATAATGGACTCCTAGCTATTACTACTACTAATACTGGACTCCTAGCTATTATTACTACTAATACTGGACTCCTAGCTATTGCTACTACTAATACTGGACTCCTAGCTATTGCTACTACTAATAATGGACTCCTAGCTATTACTACTACTAATACTGGACTCCTAGCTATTATTACTACTAATACTGGACTCCTAACTATTGCTACTACTAATAATGGACTCCTAGCTATTACTACTACTAATACTGGACTCCTAGCTATTATTACTACTAATACTGGACTCCTAACTATTGCTACTACTAATACTGGACTCCTAGCTATTGCTACTACTAATACTGGACTCCTAGCTATCGCTACTACTAATACTGGACTCCTAGCTATTACTACTACTAATACTGGACTCCTAGCTATTACTACTACTAATACTGGACTCCTAGCTATTGCTACTACTAATACTGGACTCCTAGCTATTACTACTACTCATACTGGACTCCTAGCTATTGCTACTACTAATACTGGACTCCTAGCTATTACTACTACTCATACTGGACTCCTAGCTATCGCTACTACTAATACTGGACTCCTAGCTATTACTACTACTAATACTGGACTCCTAGCTATTACTACTACTAATACTGGACTCCTAGCTATTACTACTACTCATACTGGACTCCTAGCTATTACTACTACTAATACTGGACTCCTAGCTATTACTACTACTCATACTGCACTCCTAGCTATTGCTACTACTAATACTGGACTCCTAGCTATTACTACTACTCATACTGGACTCCTAGCTATTGCTACTACTAATACTGGACTCCTAGCTATTACTACTACTCATACTGGACTCCTAGCTATTGCTACTACTAATACTGGACTCCTAGCTATTACTACTACTAATACTGGACTCCTAGCTATTACTACTACTAATACTGGACTCCTAGCTATTGCTACTACTAATACTGGACTCCTAGCTATTACTACTACTCATACTGGACTCCTAGCTATTGCTACTACTAATACTGGACTCCTAGCTATTACTACTACTCATACTGGACTCCTAGCTATTGCTACTACTAATACTGGACTCCTAGCTATTGCTACTACTAATACTGGACTCCTAGCTATTACTACTACTAATACTGGACTCCTAGCTATTGCTACTACTAATACTGGACTCCTAGCTATTACTACTACTAACACTGGACTCCTAGCTATTACTACTACTAATACTGGACTCCTAGCTATTACTACTACTAATACTGGACTCCTAGCTATTACTACTACTAATACTGGACTCCTAGCTATTACTACTACTAACACTGGACTCCTAGCTATTGCTACTGCTAATACTGGACTCCTAGCTATTGCTACTACTAACACTGGACTCCTAGCTATTGCTACTGCTAATACTGGACTCCTAGCTATTGCTACTACTAATACTGGCCTCCTAGCTATTACTACTACTCATACTGGACTCCTAGCTATTACTACTACTAATACTGGACTCCTAGCTATCGCTACTACTAATACTGGACTCCTAGCTATTACTACTACTAATACTAGACTCCTAGATATTACTACTACTAATACTACTGCTATTAATATTAGTAGTATAATTACTTATAGGTAGTTTGACCAGAGGAGGATGGGTCCCCCCTAGTGAGCCTTGGTTGCTCCCAAGGTTTCTTCCTCAGCTCTGACCACCGTCACCCCTGGCTTGCTCGCTGGGTTTTTTAAAACTCTGTCTTTTCTGGAACTCTGTGAAGCTGCCTTGTGAAGAAAGCGTTGTAAAAAGCGCTATACAAATAAATTTGATTTGATTTGATTCTTCCGACAACAGCACTATATATAGGTTTTACTGGAAAGACATTCATCTTCTAGGTAAATGGTTTTAGGCAACTTCCTTAAGTGTCTAGTACTCTAGTGTCTACCGCTCATCGTTGAGCGATTCTTTATTTCCTCATGAAAACCTTGTTAGGTCAGCTTTTCCCCAGGTGTAGCGTCACATACCTGACGACATGTAAAAATGCAAGAGTGCTGTGCTGTGCAGTCGCCCTACTGCTGTAGCAGAAGCAGGAGAAACGCTGCTGGGGTTCAGCTGCGTCTTCCAAAATCAACAGAGGTCTGTTACTGTGCACAAAAAACTGAGCTCACATTCCAGTGCAGCTCATGCCTCTGTGTTCCTTACAGTCATGGTGTGTATGTTTATGAGTAAATGGTATTAAGTAACATTTGGGTATTTATAGTCAATATTTTGATGTTCTAGATGCATCTAGATGGCATTTCTATGAATAATGTCAGTTTGGTGGTTTAAGGAAACCTGATCCAGCAGTGCAAAAAGAATTCCACTGACTTTTCAAACTTTCTGCATAATTAATTTCATCACTGAGATGCAAACAAACAGATCTTTTTTACAGTGATAGTGATAGGAACCAGGGGTTGAGATACAGTTGTCTGTAAAAGACTACAGTTGGCATGAAATACATTAAAGTTATTCAATTTTGGGTGTGCGGGAAAAATATATTTTAGTTTTCACATTTTTTGAACGGAATTTCACATTTTCATTCCATTCTCTCCATGCTTCCATTCTCTTCATGCTTCCTTTCTCCACATACTTCCATTGTCTCCATGCTTCCATTCTCTCCATGCTTCCATTCTCTTCATGCTTCCATTCTCTTCATGCTTCCTTTCTCCACATACTTCCATTGTCTCCATGCTTCCATTCTCTTCATGCTTCCATTCTCTTCATGCTTCCTTTCTCCACATACTTCCATTGTCTCCATGCTTCCATTCTCTTCATGCTTCCATTCTCTTCATGCTTCCATTCTCCACATACTTCCTTTCTCCACATACTTCCATTCTCTCCATACTTCCATTCTCTTCATGCTTCCATTCTCTTCATGCTTCCATTCTCTTCTGCTTCCATTCTCTTCATGCTTCCATTCTCTTCATGCTTCCATTCTCTTCTGCTTCCATTCTCTTCATGCTTCCATTCTCTTCATGCTTCCATTCTCTTCTGCTTCCATTCTTTTCATGTTTCCATTCTCTCCATGCTTCCATTCTCTTCATGCTTCCATTCTCTTCATGCTTCCTTTCTCCACATACTTCCATTCTCTCCATGCTTCCATTCTCTTCATGCTTCCATTCTCTTCATGCTTCCATTCTCCACATACTTCCTTTCTCCACATACTTCCATTCTCTCCATACTTCCATTCTCTTCATGCTTCCATTCTCTTCATGCTTCCATTCTCTTCTGCTTCCATTCTCTTCATACTTCCATTCTCTCCATGCTTCCATTCTCTTCATGCTTCCATTCTCTTCATGCTTCCATTCTCTTCTGCTTCCATTCTCTTCATGCTTCCATTCTCTTCATGCTTCCATTCTCTTCTGCTTCCATTCTTTTCATGTTTCCATTCCCTCCATGCTTCCATTCTCTTCATGCTTCCATTCTCTTCATGCTTCCTTTCTCCACATACTTCCATTCTCTCCATGCTTCCATTCTCTTCATGCTTCCATTCTCTTCATGCTTCCATTCTCCACATACTTCCTTTCTCCACATACTTCCATTCTCTCCATACTTCCATTCTCTTCATGCTTCCATTCTCTTCATGCTTCCATTCTCTTCTGCTTCCATTCTCTTCATGCTTCCATTCTCTCCATGCTTCCATTCTCTTCTGCTTCCATTCTCTCCATACTTTCATTCTCTTCATGCTTCCATTCTCTTCATGAGACTTTTCATTAGGATTTACACTTCCAAAGTTCAGTCTTAGAAGTTGGTTGCGCTTTCAGCTTTTCACAGTACCCCGATAACAAATTTAGATTTATCTGTCCATAACAGCTTACTTAACATCTCAAATGTCCAGTTTCAGTGTCCAGTTCCTTTTCTTAGTAAAGGGGTCTTGTCAGCTACACATCCTTTCAGACCCACAGTGTTGGGTTGCTTTCTCTAACTTTTTTCTCTGACATTTTATAGATAGAGAGATAGATAATAGTCTATTAGTGTCACAACAGGACAATTAACAGTGAAAAGAAAAGAAGTGATGAGAGGAGAATGAACAAGGTGGTTAACCTCGTTAAGTAATTAATAAGGTAACAGTTTGTTCCATACCGCTGGTGTCAGAAGAAAATCTCGTTTTTCAGTTTTTGTCATAATTTGAAAGTTGCTCTTTACATTGTAAATTTTACCCAAATTGCACATGAAGTACTGATTTTATAGCACATGGGAATAGTAGGATTTTAGGCGTGGTCTTTCCTCAAACTTCAGTTATGTCATAATTCCATCAGGATATAACAGGAAAGTCCTGTATTTAAAACACAAATATAGCCATTATATTCACTGTCCAAGATGACCATTGATAATGTCTTCTGAGTTTTTATGTGATGGACATAACTAGACCACGCCTAAACTCCTCCTACTTAATTCTAGCGTCCTATAAATACCAGTTCTTAACTCCTCCTACTCGTGACGAATTTCACACCCCACCTCCTCCCCTTTCTCCTCAACCTTGTCCCTGCATGCAGTTGATCTTTAATGTGGGGTCGGCCTTCTCGCGACCCGCAGAAGCCGTACCGAACTCCAGCCCAAAATTCCTCAGAGTTCCCATCCACTCTTCATCTCACTTACCCAGGCGTGGTCTGCTTTCGTGGTCTGCTTCAAATTAATGTTAAAAATATGTAAATGTGGAAGTTTTCTTCGGCGCTCTTTCTCCTCACAACACCCTGCATCTATCATAAAACAATGTCTCCGGCACCAGGCAACGTAATCATGATCAATTTGTGTAATAGCTTTCTGTGTGGGAGCTTTTAGAGACTCTTCTGACGTCTTGTTCCCATCACCACCACTGTAAATAAGTCTTACTCTGAGTTTTTCTAAAACAGAGCGTTTCACACCAAACCACTCTGAAGGACTTTCTTTACATCCTATCCATTTAATTATGCAGACATTTGGAAACATTGGATGGATTCAGCTTTAAGCCTTACAGGTCTATAGGTATTACTATGTTTTCATTACATTGATATATTGATTAAATCTAATTATGTAACTGCTTCATTAGTTACACAGTTAGTGAAGTACATTAAGTTGAAGTCTGCATTTCCTGCATTTCTTCATTTGATGTCAATAATAAAAACATGGCAGAAGTAAAAAAAACATGTATTTAAGCAATAGAACACAAGAGGGAGTGTGTTATCATCCCTTCAGCTCATGCCTGAGACCAAATCACAGCCGTGATGTTATTGGTGATGACACACTCCTCGAGTGTTCTACTGCTTTAATACTGCAGTTAAATAAATACAGTAAGAAATGAATAAACTGGCCGTGAACGCGGCGTTTAATATGTTTTAATGTTCAGCTCCTTCCTCCAGATTAGAGCTCCTTAACAAGCAGCTTGTTGCTACGTCAGAGGAACAAGCTCCGCCCACTCGCTGCACAGCCAGCAGTTCGTTCTCCAGCTCCACGTAGAACAACTGAAAGTTTGGGAATTTAGTGTTGTCTCATCTTCAGAGTCTGACCAAATCGACTGTCGGTCAAATGTGATCTCTAAAGTGTCCGTTTTCTGTTTGTGCACAAAGTAAGAAGTAAAAAGTTCAAATGGCTTGAGCGTCTTCTTCAGCTGTCGAAGTCGTTGCTTAGCAACGGCGTCTCAGCCAAGCGATACAGCGTTTGTGAAAAAACCTGTGATATTGCGGTGAAATAACAGCACAGTTAGAACGCTTCTCAACCAATCAGCTCGCGTGGCCGGAGCTCACTGTTGTATAAAGTTGGGGCAGTCGTGGGCTGGAGGTTAGGGAACTGGCCCTGTGACCGGAAGGTTGCTGGGTTGATCCCCAGCACCGACAGTCTATGACTGAGGTGTCCTTGAACAAGACACCTAACCCCCAATTGCTCCCTGGGCGCCGTGGATAGGGCTGCCCACCGCCCCGGGCAAGTGTGCTCACTGCCCTCTAGTGTGTGTGTGCTCACTAGTGTGTATGTGGTGTTTCACTTCATGGATCGGTTAAATGCGGAGTTGGAATTTCCCCATTTGTGGGATTAAAAAAGTAGCACTTAATTTAAATGTGCAGTATAAATTTTCATGAAATTTATATCATAATAAAATATCTCTTACAAGTTTAGAAGCTTCTCTTACAAGTCTGCACTTTCCACTCATTTTTTCTGCTTGTTTCCATGAGCTAAGAGTGAGAAATGTTTAATATAGAATATAATTTTTAAAGGCTTTCTGTTGGAACAAAACCTTGTACCTCCATTTTTGTAGTTTTTATTCATTTTTTCACATAATTTAAACACGACAGCCCTTTACATCATGTATATCATGTATAAGCTTCATAATGAATTGAAGTTGGTTTACACTAATAGTTTTTTGCCTTCTTCTGTAAAATTGCCTTTTATTGAGATGCAAGGTTTTGATCCGACAGTGACAATGTGCTCCTGTTCTGGGCTGTTTCTATGCGAACGGTTCTCTCCTATGTTTTTTAACACTAGACCAAAGTTCTTCAGCAACAGGCTGACCTGAAATGCTCTTAAGAAGCCTGATGGGATCTGCTGTACTCCACGCTCCACAATAGTAGTATATTACCTGGAAGTCAACAGCTTAGTTAAACAAACAAGAGTCTTTGTGCGAAGTGATGTGCTTTTGAATAGTCAGGCTTTCTGTGCAGTCTGTGTGAGCTGGCATTGCCCTGCAGGCTTTATGGAGTGAGTCATGAGCTGGAGAAGTCTTAGTCACGGCTTGGGCCCTGTCCAGCTTCCGTTTCATTCCATTTCAACTCTTTCTGCCACAAAATCTACTGTGTTTGTTAGTGTATGTGAACTGGTGAAGGTAGTTTTGGTGTCGGTCAGTGTAATGAGTCGTCTGTCATGCAGGTGGGATGAAGGGCTGTGCAGAATTCTGATTTCTGCAGGTCCCATTAAACAAAGTGGTGGCGGTGGAGGGTTAAAGGAATAGTTCAAAGAAAAAGTCAAGTTCTCATCATTTTCCCCCTCAACCCAAATGCAGTTGGTTGGCCAAGACGTGTGTGTGGGGGTAGTTTTCAGTAGAAGAGATCCATTTTGTATGTCAAGACATAGGTGGAGTTGTTTGGTTAGCAAGACCTGAATAGTTTTACAGATCAAAATGAACATGACAAAAACAAAAAGCACATTTTTCCAAGTTTAGCTTTGCTTTCAGCACCACCTTTGCTGGTTAACAGTAGATCATGTTCTAAAAAGTAGCGCCTTTAAGCCACACCACAATAAAAAATAGTAGACTTTGAGGATAAAGTTGTAATATTTCGAGAAACAAATTCGTAGAATTGTGACATTAAAGTGGCATTAATACCAGGAAAGGTCGCAATATTGTGGTCAAAGGCTTTGCAAAGGGAAGGCAGCACCTCCTCGTGTTAAATGAGGGGCGGTGAGGAGTTGGTGGAGCTGCACTTTCATATTGATTTCACCCCTTAAAGAAACACTCAGCCTCCCCGTCTCTCCTGCACATCAGCACCAGCCTGGCATTAGTATAAGAAACGGCCGAGCAGGAAACTGTTTATCTAGAATAAAGAGCCAGACGGACTCGGAGGAAACCGTCTGTGTTCTTGAAGGAGAATCTCAGGCAGGGTCGTCTCAGGGCTACATATCTACACCACTCAAAGAGGGCATGAAATTTCACAGACAGTGAGAATGAAAATCAAAATGATCCACAGAGAGACGGGAGTGAGTGGAGCTCCGGCGCCAGTGCAGCAACCGAGACCCCAACGGATTATGGCAGGCCCAGCAGTTAGCCCACTTTATCCTCCAAATATTATGATTTCTTTCCCTCAAAATATTACGGCTTTATTCTTGAAGTCTTACAAATTTTTCTCGAAATATTATATCTTTATTCTCTAAGTCTACTATTTTTATTTTTATTAACAGTGGCCCTAAAATGCCATCATAGCTTTCTGCTTGTAGCTATCGAAATTATATTACAGTTACACACTATTTTGGGGGCAGTCGTGGGCTGGAGGTTAGGGACATCCCCTGTAACTGGAAGGTTGCTGGTTCGATCCCCAGGGGCGAGAGCACATGACTGAGGTGTCCTTGAGCAAGACACCTAACCCCCAATTGCTGTGGATAGGGCTGCCCACCGCTCCAGGCAAGTGTGCTCACTGCCCCCTAGTGTGTGTCTATTCACTAGAGTGTATGTGGTGTTTCACTTCACGGATGGGTTAAATGCAGAGGTGGAATTTCCCCGTTTGTGGGATTAATAAAAGTATCACTTATTGTTCTTTTGCAATTGTGAGACTCGCAGCCTTCAAAAATCAGAAAAACACCCCAGAAAAAAGGCCATGCAGTGACCCTCACATTTTTCCATCTTTAGAAAAAAATGCACTTGCCCTGTTAAATAATCTTAAACAGATTTGAATGTGGTCTCTCTTATCTATACAAGTGGACAAAATTCGATGACTGCTACTGTTTTTTAGCTGTGCAACTCACTTTTATCCAATTTCTTAGATAACGTTTGTCAAGCAGTGCAGGCCTAAGCTTTACTTGTCAGCTACAGTGGCCCCGTAGCTCCAGTGCAGTGCATGTCTTTTCTGATCAGCTACCTTTGGAGTAAGGGAGAGAATGTGTAAATTTCAGTCTGGGAAAAGCACTGAGATATACAGGTGGACAGAGACAGACGGATGGCCTGTCGGTCAGCCATAAGAGATACTGTTGCTACTCTACCAGGCCACAGATATCAGGTATTGTTCTCGGAGACAGTTTCCTGATCGAAACCCACAATCAGGTGTTTCAGGGCAACAACATGGCAGCTGGTGAGGCTTTGTTACCCTTATAACCTTCACACGACCACAAGAACCACCTAGCAACATCAGACAGCAGCTGCATTTACGTTGCATACAGCATGACCATAGGTCATTATGAGGTTTTGCTCGGGTTAATGTTGATCACTGCTTATATTGTTCCATTATTATGAAGGGAGGCATCAAACATAACACAAACACTCAAAAAATCCAACGAAGAGTGACTCTGCGGTCAAAACTCACCACTGATGAAGGGTTAGAGGATGATTGAAACAAGTTGCACATCAACAAATGGGCCACAGGCTCTCGCCAGGTGGAGCTACAGTGGCTCTCTAATGAAGCGAGAGTGAAAGCAAATAGATAAGTGAAGGACAAGGGCTATTATAGAGGTTTTTATCAGCTAGTTTTGTTTGAAGTTTACCTTCAGAAAGTGCCCAACTGGTTGGTTCCGTATCAAACCAAGACTCTGTGCTTTAGTTTAGGTGTGAGGCTTGTTTGGGTGAGATAAGGTGAGGGAGGTAGGCAGACGAGTGTGTGTGGTGTCTGCTTTTCTTGTTCAGCAGTCATGATAGCAGTCTATGGTAATTTAGGTTACACCCATATCATTGTCTAACCCATTATCCTAGTTCAAAGGCTTCTTCAGCAACCGACCTGGTTTGTTTCCTAATTTAGCACTCGTTTCGTGTTTGTTTGCACTTTGCAGATGTCCCTGTGCAAGGGCAGGTCTTTCTTCATTATCATACCTCGTGGAGAGCAAACATAGGTAGTAATCAGTTTGCACATCAGTTGTTTTTATCAGATTGAACCCAAATGCTACTTGTAATGTTTCCTATGAACTTTCACAAATTAGGGTATGAAATTATGCAGTAAATTGGCACATTTACTTGTTGTGTGCTGGGGCTGCAGCATTAACAAAAGTGCTCTGAACTAAATCAGCAAAATTATTAGGAAGGCTGGCTCTTTTGTAGGAGTCAAGCTGGACTCTTTGGAGGTTGTAGCAGAACAGAGGATGCTCAACAAGCTGCTAGACATCTTGGACAACACCCTCTGCATGCTACACTGGATGAACGGAGAAGCTCATTCAGTGGCGTCTGTTACAGCTGTGCTGTGTTAAAGAGCCGTGTGAGGTCTTTCTTACCTGCTGCTATACGGCTCTACAACAGTTCTCCTTACTGCAGAGACAGTACTGATCTCCTGCTGTCTGAGCTGAGCTGAACCACATCACTGTATCTCCTCTCTGATCAATACACACTGGGCAGTATATCACAGCTACTACTGTAATGACACTTTTCACTGTGCACTTTACTGTACACTACAATATTGAAGCCACTCAGAGTCAGTCATGTCTATAATATGTGCTGTTAGACCTCATACCACTCAGTGCCTGCTGTCTGTAAATACAGTGAATCTCTCATATGGCATGTAAATATGTAAGTAGATATACTTTTATACTTTATTTTATTTCTATTGTACTTTTACTTATGTGTAGATTTATTTCTATTTTGTATTTTTCTGCATAGTTTATGTAAGCTTATGTGTATACGCTAGAACAATAAAATTCTATCTATCTGTCTGTCTGTCTGTCTGTCTGTCTATCTACCCATACATCCATCCACCCACCCACCTTGAAGCTCCCTCATTCTTCTGTACAGACTGTAGCCCATCTTTTGATGCGCAATAAGAATGATCTACCACTGCAATAACATCTGGACAAAAGTGGTCCTATTGTCAGAAACTGACCAGAGATGAATGGAGTGAAAGTCAGCAACTCTTTAGCTTTATTACAGCTTCTGTCCTTTCAGGAGACTGACTTTCAGCTTTTCAACCATCCCAACAAGGATATTTTTCCAAACCTCCAAGTCATCATCTCAACCCCAAGTTCAGTCTTAGGATTTTGTTGCATTTTCTGCTGTTTATGATCCAATTAATGCCAAACACATCCAGGATGGACAGAAACACCTGTGGATGTTTTCAGATCTGAAGTAGCTTCATTTTTCCTCTCTCTCTAAGATGAAAGTTTATTGTTTATCTGATGGGGGCAGTTTCGGTGCCTACCAGGTCTTCCAGGTCGTTGTTAGGAGTCACTCCTATTTTCTACACTCTCAGAAATAAAGGTGTGAAACTGTCACTAGGGCAGGAGCCCTCTTGTCTGCCCCTTGGGGTCAGTCATGGGCTGGATGTTGGGGAACCAGCCTTGCAGCCTCACCAGAAGGTCGCCAGTTCGATCCCCTGAAACAACAGTACGTGACTGAGGTGCCCTTGAGCAAGACACCTAACCCTCAACTGCTCCCCGGCACTGCAGATAGGGCTGCCCACTGCTCCGGGCAAGTGTGCTCACTGCCCCCTAGTGTGTATCTTCACTAGTGTGTATGTGGTGTTTCACTGCATAGATGGGTTAGACTGCGGAGGTGAAATTTCCCCATTGTGGGTCTAATAAGCGTCTCTTAATCTAGTCACTGGGGTGGGACCCTCAAGGGTACGTATCAGCATTTTTAGTCAGGGAACATAACTGACCCATAATCTCCACACACTCCGTCTTGTCTTAGGTTATAAAAAGTAACAAATATCTACTTTTCCACATGGAAAAACCTATTTAAGGTACACAACTGGACCTAAGAACCACTGCTGTACTTTTGAGGGTACATTTGTATTGTTTGTACCTTGATGAACAAAAAAATGCACCTGCAGAGAACCTTTATTTTTAACAGTGCGCTTACTGTCCTTTGACTTTCTCTTTCTTTATGCACATGGTTTTTATTCTCTCAAAAATATCTGCCTGAACATCTGCCTCGCACTTTATGGCTGTGTTAACTGGAATTAAATAACTGAAGGGCGGTCTCTGACTTTTGCACAGTACTATATATAGTGGACCTGTTAGGTAGGTGGAGCTCATGAAGTGACCAGTGAGTGAGAGTACAGGGTAGGGGTTTCTAATAAAGTGGCCAGTGAATGCAGTATCATGTAGGGTAACTGTATAACAGCCACGAGTGTGTTTTTCTTCACATTTCCATTCGGTTTACAAAACAGTAGACAAGTTAGTGCCTGTATTTGGCGTGTTCCCCAGGGAACCAACACAGAAACGTTTTTGAGGTAGTCTCTTTTTTTCGTAATGGGAGCCACAGCCAAAAAAACGAGAACTGAGATGTACTCATGTATGCCAAGTGGAATCGTTGACTACAGAAGAATAGGGTGTTAAAACTCGATCTGTTATATTGAATATCTTCGTCAAACTGCTGATGACATTGCTGATATTTACTTATGATACGTGTATATATGTTTGAAAGGATGAAACAAGATTAAATCTCTGCATCAACCAGGACAGGGTAGGAATCAGCACTATAGCAGCTGTTCAATTCGTCATGATAGGGCATGATATGGTACAGATATAACCTTTTCAACCCCTTGAGACCACCTCAAGCAAATTATTATACTATTGTTACACGTAGAGTCGTCTGGAAAAGTTTGAACAGCCCTGGTCAAATTACGTATTTTATTGTTTATTGGAAAAAAAATGAAACATATCTCATTTTGTTTAATTATTTTCCCAGTATATTAAATTCAGCACATAAAAAGTAACCGTACATTCAAATGTGCAGAAGTGTGTTCTAGTAGGGTTGTGTTTATTTATTTTCACTTAGAAAAAACAACAAAATGTCTTTCGACCGGGGGGGGGCCAAACTTTTGCATGTGACTGTGTGTTATATTAGGGTTTTTTTTTTACAAAGTATGGAGTAGTATACCATAGTGTCTTTACTGCACAGATGGCAAAATAAAATGTGATCGTTTCTACCGTTCAGAGGATTTGTTTGAAGTGTAACACTCCCAACAGCGAAAAGCCCTCAACGTTTATTTGCGTTCAGTGTTTGTTCTTTGGGCAGCTGTGCTGCGCCACCAACAATATGCCCACAAGGCTTGTTCAGCTTATAACTCCTAACAGGGCAACATTCGCAGATGATTTTCATACATTACCAATGACACTTTAAGACCTCAGGCAGCAGTGAAGTATGGAGTTTCTAAGCGGTCTGATCCAACCTGCCATGAGCTGTGATTCCGGAACAGAAAGGGACTCCTCTGGGAAAATCCCTGCATCCTGAAAGGCATTCAGACCCTGAAAACTGTTGAAGGAAGTTTCTACCAGCAGCCATTCAGGCCCTTGATATAGGTGCACTTTGTAGTTCTACAGTTACAGACTGTAGTCCATCTGTTTCTCTGATACTCTGTTACCCTGTTCTTCAGTGATCAGGACCCCCATGGACCCTCACAGAGCGGGTACTGTTTGGGTGGTGGATTAGACACAGTTTTTGAACACAGTGTCCACTCGCTGTCCACTCTGTTAGAAACTCCTACCTTGTCAGTCCACCTTGTAGATGTAAAGTCAGAGACGACAGCTCATCTGCTGCTGCACAGTCTGTGTTGGTCATCCTCTAGTCCTTCATCAGTGGTTCTTCTGTTGTTATAGACTTGACATTGTAAAACAACAGAAGAACCTTTTTGGAGCTATATAGAACCATATAAAGCACATTCTCCATCAATCCGAAGAATGATTTTACTGTACAGAGAACCATTTAAGGATGAAATGGTTCTATATATAACTCATGGTTCTAAAGCCCTTGAAAAAACCATCTTTATCTCATTTAAGAGTGTATGATTATGAAATTGGCAGCATGGTGGCGTGGTGGGTAGCGCTGTCGCCTCACAGCAAGGAGGGCCTGGGTTCGATTCCCCTGCTGGGTGACCGGGGTCCTGTCTGTGTGGGTTTCCTGTGGGTTCTCCGGTTTCCTCCCACAGTCCAAAGACATGAAGTCAGGCCAATTGGACATGCTAAATTGCCCCTAGGTGTGTGAGTGAGTGACTGTCTGTGTCTGCCCTGCGATGGACTGGTGACCTGTCCAGGGTGTATCCTGCCTTTTGCCCAAAGACTGCTGGGATAGGCTCCAGCACCCCCGCGACCCTGACGGAGAAGCGGCTTAGAAAATGGATGGATGGATGATTGCAAAATGTATCATCAGCTTACTTGGTAGATTCCTGGGATCATCCTGGAATATTCTCAAGATTCCTGGGATCATCCTGGAATATACTCAAGACTAAATAAATTTTGTGTGTAGTAGCACTGTGGTAATGTTTTGCTTTGGTGCAAATATTATTGTGAACTTCAAATAAAACAACAAGTAAAATACATTTAAAACATGCGGGTCACTGAACAGATTTCCGAGCAAGTTCACTGTTATGTACTAGGTTTGATTTCGTTAAGAGAATCTAATTTCAATGACGGAGCATAAGACCACGGCAATATAGGGCCCTGTGCGTGCAGGAAACTCGCATGACTAGATGTGTTCCAACACCATGTTCGCAAATATTTGAAGAGGGTTGATGCTGATTTATTATGCTCTACTTCTGCGCACGAGCACTTATGTTATGTATGTATGATGCAGATACAATGTTCAGATGCATAGAAATCAGTGAGAATCATTGAATAATGAAACTGGGACCTTGTTGGGTTTCCTTCAGTCTTTTAGAGGAAGTTGTTAGAGGGGTAATGCAGCTGAGTCTAAAGGCTTGCCACGGCCTGTGCAACCACCAGCATAACTCAATGTTGAAGAGTCATTCTTCAAGAACTTTCTGCTCCAGGACTTACATTGAGTGAGAAAATAAGGAATTAAGGAGACTGATAATTGAGCTTTTACCGCCCTCTGTGGGCAGTACTTCCAGTTTACGTGTGATACTAACACCTCCTTCCTGGAGATGGTGATGAACAGACTGAATGAACTGAACTGTACAGCACAAAAACAATGCAGTATCAAATACAATAAGATGGTGAAGTGTTTTGGTTCTGCTTGGGTAAATTTCTAAACAAGTGAGGAAGACACCAAGAGTTTGCATGATGAGGTTGTATATTTTAGAGAGAAACAGGGCCTAATGGACACAACAGTTTCTATGCATTTTAACTACATTGTGTTTTATATATGCTAAAGGCTTCCTAGGTCATTTTTAAATGTGAGACTTTGTGTTTAATTCACTCATTCATGTTTAGCAGGCTGAAGATTCTCCACAAGGGGGCACTTTTAACGCTCAAGTAGCTTTTGGTGCTTCACACAATGACAGTCCTTGCTTAAAATGAAATAGTGTTATAGAGGTAGGTGTCCGTAGCATCAGATGTCTTGCCCAAGGACTGCTACTGGTGTTAGTGTGGTGTACTTGCCCGAGTGGGGAATCAAACCCGCTTCTGCAGCATTGCCAACTACAATACACCCAAAAATATAGCACCACAGTGTTACGGGCTTGACATTGTAACAATAGAAGAACACTATTTGGTGCTATATAGAACCATTTTCAAAAAGCTTCTATATAGAACAATGTAAAGCACATTCTCCGTCCATCTGAAGAATGATTTTACCATGCAGAGAACCATTTAAGCATGAAATGGTTCTTTATATAACTCATGGTTCTAAATACAATCCCATCTTTTTCTCATTTAAGAGTGTACGATTGCTCAGTTATTCATCAGCATAATTGGTAGATTCCTGGGATTATCCTGGAATATACTCAAGAACACTATAGACACAATATAATTCAGAAAGATACTTAAATACTTCAGAATGCAGCTCATTGCAAATCAAGACGGATTTATGTAGTTTACTCATGTACTTGTGGGAAATGTTATCAGAATCCTCCACTGCTGATCTCAGATCATCCCTAAAGAGAAGCTTCCAACAGCGCTGATACCTTGTCCTGTTCGTTCCTTCACCTGCAGGAGCTTTGACCAGCTCAGCATCCGCACAGAGGACAACATGATGATGGCTGACACCTGGTCCACTGTCCCTTCAGAGGTGACCTCAGTGATGAGTCTGGATCTGTCGTCCTCCACCCCGACCTCCCCCACCCGACGCCTTAGAAAGGTATGAGCAATTTTCCGATTGCTTCTGAGATATCATATCAAACTTCCCAGTTTCCCTCCTGCCACAAATGTAGTCAAACATCTGAAATGTTTGGCTTCTTTAGTTTGTCCACTGAAAAACTGTCTGCATGCATAGAAATGGATAAAAAGGTCACATAGCTAACCGTAGAGAGGCAGGCATCTTGAAGCTTCAATTCGGTATGGATTTTTGTCGATTTTTACAGGTAACAGTGTCTTACAGTGTCAGAAATGACAAAAGCAAGTTTAGTTGAGATTATATGTGCAGTCTTTCTTTTTTTATTGTTAAAATTGAAAAGTTACGTTACTGAGACACAAGCACAGGCTCAAAAAGGTCGGGCCTGAAGGTTCAAACACAAAGTCAACATTATAAGTCTTCAACTCCTCAAATCTTGCGTAGTGTAGCTTTAACGAACCAGCACAATTTAAAGCAAGTGTGTGATGATGTAGACATGCAGTGTGCAGGATGCTAATTGGTGGCTATAAGCTTCCATTACTTGTTAGCTACATTAGCATCATAGTTTTAGTGTAAAACTAAGAAAATAAACCACGTGGCTGTTTGGTGTGAGGGGAAAAGTAATAGGAGAATTGTGTCAATTTGATTTTTCACTGAAACGTTCCTTTAAACAAACAGACGGGGCAGAACTTTGATGGTGTTCTAATATACAAACTTGGTGCTGCCCCATTTTGATCTTTGGAAGGTTTAGTTCTGCAGGTTTAGCTCCAGCACATCTGCCTTTGATTCTCCTGTAAAATAACAGTTCTGCAGACCCTGATGTTAAGGGCTAAACTACATAGAACAGCAGATCAGCAGGAGCAGGGCTGGGCATCGCTGTTGTCAGTACATCAAGTCCTGACCAGGAGGGTTTTGGCCTTTTACAACAGAGGGGAATTTTCCTGTTTGAAGAAAAGCTCCTTTTTCAAAATGCTTGAAGTCAGGTTTAATGTTAGTGTGTGGGACACAGTACAAACCCCAGAAATATAAAAATGTAGGATTATATTATTAGAACGAATATTTTAATTCAGAACCATTTTGCCAACTGTGTTTGCACACTGTGGAATTAGACCTCCGCAGTTAACCCATCCATGCAGTGAAACACCCGCATACATGCACACTAGTGAGCACACTTGCCCGGAGCGGTGGGCAGCCCTATCCATGGCGCCCAGGGAGCAGTTGGGGGTTAGGTGTCTTGCTCAAGGGCACTTCAGTCATGGACTGTCAGGCTAAACAACTTAATATAATATCAAATGTATGAGTATTAATTGTGTCCACTCTTTACCTTTATTACAGCTTTCATTTTTTCAGGAGACTCACTTTCAGGTGTTCAAATAAATCTGCAGGGATGGTTCAGCCTTAGAAGCTGGCTGCATTTTCTGTTTCTCACAATACAAGCAATCTCATTTTGAGGTCTGGACTCTGGGGTGGTCAGTCCACCTGGCTACGTCATTTGAAAGGCGTAGACATGTGTACTAATTGGCTAAGGAGTTAACCTGCGCCATCACTCTACTATTCAGTTCATGTAGGAACCCCCTGATCCACAGACTCGGAATGTGGGTCAGTAAACATCTCAAATCGCTAAAATTGCCCTGCAAGTTAATTTGTTGATGTGTTGTTTGTTATGAGTAATGAAAGCTGCCCATCCCTGTCAGGCCCTCTGGGCATTTTACAGCTTTTGGTTGTCTAAGCACCTGCATGCTTATTTACTGTGGGCTTTCCTCATAACACTGACTCAACTTTTCCAAAATATGCAAACTAGTGAAGTTATGGAGCTGGACCAGAAAGTTTTGGGCGTACGTGAAAGTTGTGTTTATTAGAGGAAGGTCCCAAATGTACCCACAGGAGGGCGACACTGGCCTAGAAGCCTGCATCAGCTGTACTTCAATCGATTGTGTGATATTATCTGTTAAACAAAACGTACATGAAAAACAACAGCCATGCCTTTATCACTGTGTTCGTTCCTGTTGGTTCTATAAGGAAGTTCAGCTTGTGTGGTTTTCTGTGGTGATACTGTGGAAAAGCGCAGACTGGATTGAAATAGCCCAAGGTCAGGGCAGCGCTCCATTCAGTAGGCAGCTGATTGAACACAGGCTCAGGTTACACTGTGAGCCAAGTCTGTTCTGTTGGGTACCAGGGAAATCTATTAAAGCAAGGCATTCTGTCTGTAGTCTGTAATCCACGTGATCATCTCCCAGTAACTGTTTAAAGGAACAGTTTGGCGAATGTTTCTCTGATGCCAAATGTAGACAGTGTGGTAATGTACACTGTTAGAAATAAACATGCAGGTACATGATTCATTCATCAAGGTACAAACAATGTAAGCATCCACTCGTAGGTACAGCAGTGGTTTTAAGGTCCAACTGTGTACCTTACATGAGTTTTTCCTAGTGGGAAAGTAGATATTTGTACCTTTTCATAACTCAATGTTTTAAATCAGAACAGTAAAATAAAAAGCTTGGAGGCGAGGCGGGGTGTGTGGAGTCAGTACGGTTTAGAAAATATCATTTCAATGGATTATGGTACAGATATGTTCCCTGACTAAAGGTGCTGAGATGTACCCTTGAGGGAACCACCCCATTGACAAGAAGGGCATTGCCCCAGTGACAGTTTAGCACCTTTTATTTCTGAGTGTTTAGTGGAATCTGAGATCAATTCAAAAGCATCCCTGTCGTCTGTTTTGCTCATTCTCAATCATATTTGCAGTTTGTGGCCATTTTTCATGCATTCATTATTTAAATCATTTCCTATCCAAACAGCCATTCCATTTTTCTGTGTCAGAAAAAACGGGAAACATGTTTAACAGGAAATTGCCGAAAAATAACCATAACTAAATGTAATACAAAGCCCTTTCGGTATATAGTGTGTCCACCATTGTCCAGTAAATTTTATTCCACATATTCCTAAACTCAGTCTTAGAAGTTGGTTTCATTTTTTGGCGCCTCATGATCCAAGTTACCCCCAAAACCATTCTGGCCTCTGGGGTGGTCAGTCCTTTGTTTATGGTGTTCAACATTAACCAGTGCTGTAGACATTTGCTATAAGCCATTAAATACAGGAAACCTTACAAGGCAAAAATGTGTTTCCCGTTGCACGTAAGAGGCATGATTAGAATACTTCGCCTTAGGCTTTCAGGTCTTATGTGCTGTACATCTTATAAGCCAGGATTGTTTATTCATTATACATATGAACCCTTCCTTGCATCTAAACGAAACCAAGGAACCGTGTCTCTGCCCACATGTAGCCAGCGATGTGTAGATAGACACGCAGTCAGCTCATTGTTTTGAGTCATGTTCTTGGTGAACGAGGTTAACCACTTCCAGTCTCGTCTTCTGACTGAGTAGCAGACGAAAGCTGAGTGTCTTCCTTACCAGCAAGATTTGTTCCCTTAGTGTTTTACCTTGAAAGTCACATCTGAAAGGGTGGACCCGCCTCAAGCTGAGCTGCTTGGTAGATGCCAGTACTATCTGGTCATTTTTCCTTTGTGGGAAAAGTTTGTGCACCCATTGAAACTGTCTGGATGTCAGTGTACGGCTCATGCAATGACATAAGTTATTAGGCGACGCCAATTTTTTGCGTTTGTTAAATTATCTTGTCTTGAAAATCACATTTTCTGATCTGTTCATGCAGAAATCCAGATCATTCCAGATGAAGGCTTCACAGACATTTTCAGCGTCCGGAAGACAGACCCCTGATCCCCTGCCCCCCAAATGCCAACCCTGTGCTTGTGCAGCCTGTTGAGCTCTCAGGTCTCATTTAGGTCAGACTGTAAACCCTCCTTAGTGTTCTTCTCTTTAGTGTTCCTAACTCCAGACTCCTCCAAAAACAAGGTATGAACCGAACAATGGCTCAAAAGTGGACAAAATAATGGAAACACTGGCTAATTCACTGAAGGGTGAAAGCTGGAATTGTAACTACTCTTAAGTTCATCTCTGGAGCAACTTCAATGCTTTCCTACGAAGCCGTTCTGCACGACTTGCTGAAAGACATCAGACTGTTCCGACTATGGACAGACCAGCTATTATGTTAAGTGCCTAGGACCAGTGAATGTGGGCTGAAGGCTCCTTTTGGTGTCCTCAGAAAGAAAATTCCATCCAGATGTAGAGAAAGTAAAGAAAAGAGAACAAGGTGACTCACCAGCCTGTATTACATTTCCTTCCACTGCGCTAACTTCTGCTTTTGTGTTAGTCATTCCCAACAATGTGGGTTTTCAGCATCTGCTTCGATGACGAGACGCTTCCAGTTGTGTCCTTATCATACACTGAGCTAATGGAGAGCTTTGGTTGATACAGAGTCAGAGAGATTTCTAGCTATGTGATTAGTTCTGACCCTGTCTGCGACTTTCAGTTCTTAATCCCTGTTCTAGTGTTTGTATGTCATCCTGGTTATTTTAAAACGAAATGGGATTTCTACAGAAACTCCAATCCACCCTTCGTTTGTTTTCATTCCAGTCCAAACAGCCATTAGGTACAAGCGACTGATTGTTCGGGAGATATTTCTATAGAAATTAGACATAAGTGTTAGGGCCAGTTCACTCACCTAAGAAAGGGGAAAATCATAGGAAATTAAGTGGAACGACTAGAGCTACAGAGAAACTGTGACTCCTAACAACCACCTGGAAGACCTGGCAGACACCAAAGCTGCCCCCATCAGATAAACAGCACTTAAAGCTTTCATCTCTGAGAGAGAGGAGAAAATCAAGCTGCTTCAGATCTGAAAACATCCACAGGTGTTTCTGTCCATCCTTCCACTGTGAGAAGACCACTCAGTGCTGATGGGTCTGAAAGGATGTGTAGCTGATCAAGAAGAGCCTCGCTGTGAAAAGGAGATGGACACCAAACAAAGAAGCTGAACAGTGGACTGACCACCCCAGAGTCCAGACCTCAACCCCACTGAATGGGTTTGATTTCTTTCGACTGAACTGTGGAGGTGTGGAAAAACATCCCAACAGATTTCTTTGAGAAGCTGAGTCTCCAGAAAAGAATGAAAGCTGTAAAAAAAGGTAAAGAGTGGACAGACGGAACACTGAAAACATGTTCTAAATGGTTCTTTACATGGTTGAATGGCTCCTCGGTGTGTTGGAGATCGTGTTGTTGATATTAATTTATCAAGTGTGTAGCAACAGAAGAACCCTTTTTGGTGATATACGAGTCTATTTAGAACCGTGAGTTTAATACAGAACCATTTCGTGTTTAAATGGTTCTTTGCATGGTTGAATGCTTCCTAGGACTGATGGAGAATATGTTGTATATGGTTCTATATAGCAAGGTTCTTCTATTCGTTTTATGATTTCAAGTGTATAATAACAGAAAAACTGCTATATATGTGGTTCTATTTAGAACTATAAGTTCTGTATAGAACCATTTCATGTCTAAATGGTTCTTTGCATGGTTGAGTGGTTCCTCAGAGAGAATGGGCTGTATATGGTTCTATATGGAACCTTTTTTTAATTTTTTTTTTTATTATGTAAAAGGGTTCTTTGCATCATGACGTGGTTCTTCATTAATTGACACAGAGTTCTATATAGCACCCAAAAGGGTTCTTCTATTGCTACGACGTCACGCTTGTAACAATAGCAGAACACTTTTGTGTTCTATATTGAACCCTTTTGAAAAAGGTTCTATATAGAACCATGAACACTCAAAGAACTCTTGGCATGATTAAAGGGTTCTTTACATCATGGCATGGTTCTTCATTGATTGACGCAGAGAGTGCTGTATATGGTTCTATATAGATTCCTTTTGAAAATAGTTCTATGTAGCACCCAAAAAGTTTCTTCTGTTGCTACGATGTGAAGCTTGTAACAAGAGAAGAACAGTTTTGGGTGCTATATAGAACCCTTTTCTAAAAAGTACTATGTAGAACCATGAACACTCAAAGAGAACTGAAAATTAAATAAATGGGTGGTCTCTGACTTTTGCACAGCTAGTTATGTGGTCCAGATACCTTCGTTAACTCATCTGGTTGGTTAATGTAGTGGTTAACACCTTTGCCTTCTACGCTGTAGACTGGGGTTCAATCCCCGACCAGGGCAAGCACCCTACACTATACCAATAAGGGTCCTTGGGCAAGACTCCTAACGCCACCTTGGCCTACCTGTGTAAAAAAAAAAAGATCAAATTGTAAGTCGCTCTGGATAAGAGCGTCAGCGAAATGCCATAAATGTAAATGTAAATCTCTGAATCCATTGAATCTTGTTTCACTACATTGCCAGTAGAGGGGGCCAGAGACTGGCTCCTTCCAGGCCTAACAGCTCACTCATCTGTTTGGCTCTGCCGGCAGTGCTCCGGTCATTGTGTTTCTCGTCAGGTCACAGGTGTCACTAACAGGAGATGAGTGGTGTTGAATGTCTCGTGTTGGTAAAAGATGGGTAACTGGATCTCGGCGAAGGCTTTAGGACTGGCCTACTTCATGCTGACCCATTGATTACGGCCTGCCAGATAAAAGGCAGAATTAAACCATTGTAACATTGATGCTTATGCTCACCTTGCCCTCCTGTTGGCTGTCAGCTATTAACTATTTCCTTGCAAAGCTGCTGCTACCCCTACTGGATTGGGAGCTTATGTGGAAATTTTGAAGACCAGTATATGTAACCCTGAAAATTTCACTGCAGCAAGAAGACTCCAGCTAGAGTTTCCAGCTATACTTTCAAACAGCCAAGCAGGGATTTCATCTAGATTAATAGCATGAATTAATGTGATGAAAGCCACATTCACACAGTTTTCACAGTAGATCAGCAAGACCTGTTTGGCGCTTGGTTCTTTAGTTGTGCGCAGGAGCTAAGAGGCTACAAAAGTATGATGCGTAGCTAAAACTGTATTAACAGCCTTCGTGAAACCTTGAAACATTTTTATAGAGATCAGTATTTCATACAGCGATAAAGATTTTTGATAGTACTTAACAACTTGTTAAGACTGAGGCAAGTGCACAACAGAGGTGTAACGTTCAGGTCCAGAAAGTAAAAATCCTTCCCAGGATTTTGCTCCAACTGCCTGGACAGCTCTGCTGGTGATTTGATCTAACAAGAGAAGCCAGGCTGTTGGAACAAAATCCTGGGAAGGATTTTTACTTTCTGGACCTGAATCTCACACCTCTGGTGCACGATGATCTAGGCACGCAGTTTCCACAGTGCTAACAGTAAGTCTGTTGAGTGTAAGCTTCCACTTGTTAGAGGGTTCTTCAAGGGTGAAGAGAATGGCTCTGATTAGAAACATGGGTTCTATATAGAACCATTTACATGCATGCGTGGTGAAATTGTCCCTCAGACTGATGGAGAATGTGTGGTATGTAGTTCTATATAGAACCTTTTAGAAATTGGTTCTATATAGCAACAAAAAGGGTTCTTCTATTGCTTTACTATGTCAAGCGTGTAACGATAGGAGAACCCTTTTTGGTGCTATATATGTGGCTCTATTTAGAACTATAAGTTCTGTATAGAAGCACTTCATGTCTAAGTGGTCCTTTACATGGCTGATTGGTTCCTCGGACTGATGGAGAATGTGTTGTATATGGTTCCATATAGAACCTTTGAGAAAATGGTTCTATAGAGCACCAGAAACAGTTCTTCTGTTGCTTTACAATGTCAAGCGTGTAACAATATAAGAACCCTTTTGGTGCTATATATATGGTTCTATTTAGAACCATAAGTTCTGTATAGAACCATTTCATGTCTAAATGGTTCTTTGCATCGATTGCAAAGTTGAGTGGCTCTTCAGAGTCATGGAGAATGTGTTGTATGTGGTTCTATATGGAACCTTTTTAAAAAATGGTTCCATATAGCACCAAAACAGGTTCTTTTATTGTTTAAAAATGTCAATTGTGTAACAACAGGAGAACGCTTTCTTGATGATATATGATTCAATTTAGAGCCATGAGTTTAATACAGAACCATTTCACGTTTAAGTGGTTCTTGGCATGGTTCCTCGAATGGTTCCTCGGACTGACAGAGAATGCGATGTATATGCTTATATATAGCACCAAAAAGGTTCTTCTATTGTTTTAGGATTTCAAGTGTATATTAACAGAATAACCCTTTTAGTGCTACATATGCGGTTCTATTTAGAACCATAAGTTCTGTATAGAACCATTTCATGTCTGGTTGAATGGCTCCTCAGAGTGTTGGAGCATGTGTTGTATATGGTTCTAAAAGGATCCTTCCATATAGCACCGAAAAAGGGTTCTTCTGTTGTTAAGATGTCAAGCTTGTAACATAAGTAGAACCCTTTTAGGTGCTATATAGAACCATTTTCCATATACAACAGTCTCCATCAATCTGGAGTACCATTTCGCCATGCAAAGAACAATTTAAGCATCTAATGGTTCTATATGGAGCTCATGGTTGTAAACTGAACCACTCCCTGTACTAAAGAACCCTTGAAGAACCATCCTTTTTTAAGAGTGACTGAGTGTTGAGTGTTGACTTGAAAGGCTTATGTGTTCCACTTACTTCAGAATAACCGTCTGGTTTAGAGAGAAGCACTGTGGACAGCGTGTCTCATTTCAGAAGCGACTAAATACTGATCTTTTTTGAACACCGGACCACTGTTTACAAGCCGGACGCTCCTCGTGCCTGTCAGATAGTGCTGACTGCGAGGCCTGGGTCATCGCTGAGGTGATGGCTAAATATCGCGTGAGTCATTAAAAGGATTAATTCTTCATTATGAACATGAGTCCTCCATTGTTTACCTCCCTTGTTTAAGCGAAAGTTCTTGGCTCATGCACTACTCCTTATCTACCGTACGCACACCCGGACTACTGACCGAGCATAAGCCATAAAACGGAACAAGGAACTAAGCAGGGTCGTGGAGATACATGCGGTCAGCTCGTTGTTTTGAGCCAGTCTTGGTGAACAAGGTGTCTTATCACAAGAGATTGTATACCAGAGCAAAGGTGAGTGAAAAACAGTGTCTTCTGTACCTGCAGGTTTTGGTTTCCTTACTGTCTTACCTGTAAAAATCGCACCTGAAGAGACAGATCCTCCTCCAGGTGAGCTGCTGGGTGATTTATGAAGCAGGATAGAGGAAAGGGGGAGCCGTGTTTAAACAGGATGCCTGAAACAAAAGAGTCCTGTCGGCCCGGTCTTACTCCCTCATGACTGTAGTAGGATCTCCATTGTGCTGACTGTAGGATCTATGGAAATAATATGAAAAGTTACTCTGTTACTATGGAAATCGGAGCCTGTAAGCCGGTTCAGTTGAACACCACCACACAAGTCTTTCCTTTTTTGAATAATAGCCTTAAATTTTGTTACTTAAATGAAATATTGGTGGAGAAAGTAGACAAACCCTGTACTGGAGTTAAAGTAGAGAACCCCAAGGTAAAATATCACTCCAGTAAAAGTAGAAGTTCCTCCCTTTAGACCTCCACTTGAGTAAAAGTACTAAAGTATTTGCCTTCAAATGTACTTAAGTATAAAGTAAAAGTATACTGCTCAAAAAAATAAAGGGAACACTTAAACAACACAATATAACTCCAAGTAAATCAAACTTCTGTGAAATCAAACTGTCCACTTAGGAAGCAACACTGACAATCAATTTCACAGCTGTTGTGTAAATGGAACAGACAACAGGTGGAAATTATTGGCAATTAGCAAGACACACTCAATAAAGGAGTGGTTCTGCAGGTGGGACCACGGACCACTTCTCAGTACCTTTCTGCTTTCTGGCTGATGTTTTAGTCACTTTTGAATGTTGGTGGTGCTTTCACACTTGTGGTAGCATGAGACGGACTCTACAACCCACACAAGTGGCTCAGGTAGTGCAGCTCATCCAGGATGGCACATCAATGCGAGCTGTGGCAAGAAGGTTTGCTGTGTCTGTCAGCGAATTGTCCAGAGCCTGGAGGCGCTACCAGGAGACAGACCAGTACACCAGGAGACGTGGAGGAGGCCGTAGGAGAGCAACAACCCAGCAGCAGGACCGCTACCTCCGCCTTTGTGCAAGGAGGAACAGGAGGAGCACTGCCAGAGCCCTGCAAAATGACCTCCAGCAGGCCACAAATGTGCATGTGTCTGCACAAGCAGTTAGAAACCGACTCCATGAGGATGGTATGAGGGCCTGACGTCCACAGATGGGGGTTGTGCTCACAGCCCAACACCGTCCAGGACGCTTGGCATTTGCCAGAGAACACCAGGATTGGCAAATTCACCACTGGCGCCCTGTGATCTTCACAGATGAAAGCAGGTTCACACAGAGCACATGTGACAGACGTGACAGAGTCTGGAGACGCCGTGAAGAGCGATCTGCTGCCTGCAACATCCTTCAGCATGACCAGTTTGGCAGTGGGTCAGTAATGGTGTGGGGTGGCATTTTTTTGGAGGGCCGCACAGCCCTCCATGTGCTCGCCAGAGGTAGCCTGACTGCCATTAGGTACTGAGATGAGATTCTCAGACCCCTCGTGAGACTATATGCTGGTGCAGTTGGCCCTGGGTTCCTCCTAATGCAGGACAATGCTAGACCTCATGTGGCTGGAGTGTGTCAGCAGTTCCTGCAAGATGAAGGCATTGAAGCTATGGACTGGCCCGCCCGTTCCCCAGAGCTGAATCTGATTGAGCACTTCTGGGACATCATGTCTCGCTCCATCCACCAACGCCACGTTGCACCACAGACTGTCCAGGAGTTGGCGGATGCTTTAGTCCAGGTCTGGGAGGAGATCCCTCAGGAGACTATCCACCACCTCATCAGGAGCATGCCCAGGCGTTGTAGGGAGGTCATACAGGCACGTGGAGGCCACACACAATACTGACCCTCATTTTGACTTGTTTTAAGGACATTACAGGCTGATCCAGCTTTGATGTAGGGTTTTTCCACTTTAATTTTGTGTGTGACTCCAAATCCAGGCCTCCATTGGTGAATAAATTTGATTTCCATTGATTTTTGTGTGACTTTGTCAGCACATTCAACTTCGTATAGAACAAAGTATTCAATGAGTATTCATTCAGATCTAGGATGTGTTATTTGAGTGTTCCCTTTATTTTTTTGAGCAGTGTACTAAAAGAGTAATTCTGGCTCTGATCTGGTCCTGTTATCATTTTTATAACCAGACTGGCTTCATGAACTCATTTCAGGTGAAAGTCCTCCAGCGTCTCTTGGTAAACCAGTCTTTTAATAGAACGTCATTAATTAGTGACGCTGACGTCTATTAAAATGATCAGAAGCACAAAACACTGAAGGTAAACAGTTTCCATCAGGGAGAACCGAGTGGCTCTGAAATCACTTTTTACACACAAGCAAAGTTTCAGTTTCAGATTTATTTACAACTTAGTTCCAAGTTTAAGTTGAATAAAAACTGGCTTTAAACTCAGGATCACAGATGAGCTCCTTTACTATGTTGATCTGTAGGCGTCTGTTCATAAACATAAACCAGCCCAAACTCATTTACTATAAAATGAAATGGTGTTTGTAGAAATTCAGAAAAAAGCCGCGTCAGTCTCGACTGCATATGTGGACATATTTCTATATTGAGCTCTATTTACACAAAGTTAGGTTAGTTCATCATTTATGTTGAACAGACTCTCCCAAAGTTTTACGCTGCTGCGCTGACGTTGAACCGCGTGCTGCACTGGGTCGGTATGACCAACAGGTCAAAACCAGCTCTAAACAAAGTGACCACTGGGCCCTGATTGGTGCTCTGGCTTTGCGCTTCTTTCGTTTTGACATGTTACGTTTTTATACACACAGAAACCAAAAGGAACCACAGATTTCTCAAAATGTAGGAGGAAAAAGTCGGATGTTAGACTCTGAAATGTAGTGGAGGGAAAGGAAAAAGTCACTAAAATGAAAAAACATCAGTACAGATACACCAAAAATACTAAAGTACAGAAACTGGTAATGACATGAGTAAATGCATCAGTTGCTTTAAAAACAAACCAAACATAAATGAGTTTCCTATCGAACTTCCAGTGGAACTTAGAATGTCCAGCATCTATCAGCTCAGGAACTTTTAGGATCGGTCAAATGTGAAATGCTGGAGCTTTAGATGTGAGCAACCGCAAGCTGAAGCAGCAGGACAGAAACAAAAAACGAAAGTTAAGAAGGAGTGAGGAACGACAAACGAAGGAACAAAATGTAGGAGGAAAAACTGGATACCCCGAGTTAAATAAAAAGCATTAGCTTAAAAAAAATAAAAATAAATTTAAAAAGCAGGCAGAGCAACCAAAATATCTCTGAAGGCATGTAGCTGAACATGAGCTGCTAAACCAGCTCTTCACATCACATTTAAAGGAGAATTTCAACAGTTTTTCAGAATTCCTGTATAAACCAGTGGTTGGGATATAAACAGGCGTTCCGAGTGGTTTGGTATGACGTGGTTCGTTTGCAGAGAAACATACCGACTCAGATTTCATTACAGTAGCGGTGATAGGAACCAGGAGTATGTGTATATGCAAATATAGCCATTTTATTTACTATCCAAAACCACCAGTGAACGCACTCGTGTCGTCAGATTTTTTTGTGTAAGGCTGATTGTAAACTAGTGGAACGTCTGGAAAAATAAGGGTTTTAGGGGATTTGTTTTGCATTTGAACACCCTCCACCATGAACAAAGTGAAATAAACGGATAAAAATACATAGTAGACCAAACTTTTGTCTCAAAACGACTGCAAAGCAATGCTTCAGGCATCAGACAGGGCGTGTAATTGCCTGTGAGGGAGCGTTAAACTCCTCAGACGTCTGGTTCCTATCACCAGCACTGTGAACAGTCCTGACTCTGTGGGTTTCTCTAGAGTTAGGCATTTTATAGCAAACCACTCTGAATGACTTTACTGACCTGTCAACCATTCACTTAGGCATACACGGCTTAAAGACGGGTGGAGTTTACCTTGAAACTCAGGTTTATTTCAGGGGTTTTGCTTCGGACTAGACTAAAGCAGCTCTGTGAAGCAGCATGGGTGTGGCTGTTTGGCTCAGGGCCGTCTCCATAGGCTGAATAGCCTTCACAGGTGGTTGATTCACTCGTGGAAGCGTTTGACTTTGTCCCGCGGTTGTGCAATACCTGAAGGTATTTTGTATGAAACCTACCTGGGCGACATATTTGGGCTTCTGACATCAGCCGACACGAGCTGAGCGTGTAGCCTAGCCTGCTTACTTTCGACTTCAGCCGAAGTCTTCAGCGTTTTTGGACTCACAAACACAGGCACAGTAGTGCTAACCAAGGACAAACTAGCCAGGCTGGTGCTCGGCGAGTGAACAGATCTGTTTGGGTTTCTACTTCGGGAAGTTGGGAAGTTTATGGGGTCGTTTTTGGCTCTGGCCGGATTTGAGTCTCGTTCAGCCACAGGTAGCTAACCGACCGGCCTCTCGCTCCGCACCGGGATATAAAATGGTGAGTTAAATCTAATCAGGACATTCCTTTCTCTAATTTAATGTGTTATTTTGGGGTGGAAGTTGTTCTCAGAGGCCGTATAGTGTTTCCGCGAGAAAGAAAAAGGGAGGAGGGGGGCGGGAAAGGCGGGCTAAGAACATTTTCCAAAGAGCGTGCCATGCAGGTCGCTGTCTTTTCCCACCCCTTTTCCGGCAAGGCCGCCCTCCAGCGCTAGGACTGGTACTCATAAGCCAATAGGAGGCGTAGTAGGAGACCACCAGCCAATCACAGCGCTGGACACCGCGGCCTGTAGGGCGGGAAGCGGGAAAATATTAACCAATCCCAGCGAAAGAGGCGTTGTATTACAGCGTAAGGGCTGGCTCGCTTTCAGCCAATCCTAGTGCAGGAGGCGGGACGGTGCCAGCCAATCAACACTCTGCCAGGCAACACATTGCCGGAATACGGGTGGGGGAAAAAGTCTGCCCTGTCTTAATGGGATACGCGCAGTGGAGAGAAAGACAGTGAATTATTGAAGCGATCAGGTAGGCCGGTGCATCATCTTGCCTCCTTGTATTTGTGTCTTTATTGGCTCCTGTTTTGTTAGCTTGGCCGACATGTGTACAGCTGTCAACGTGGCTTTATAAGGTAAAGCTTTTTTTCTGATCAATGACTATACTGTGATGCAAATGACGTGTAACGTGACCTCTCCAGGCGTCTGTTTAGCCCAGGCATCCTTAATGGAGCAGCTCTTAAGTGCTTAAGTGAAGAGGATTTTTAAGATGGACAAGTTTGGGGTTTTTAATATACTTTATAAAGTGCTGTTTGAATTCTAACTGTTTGGATCTCTTTTAGGAAAAAGGGTTTCTCTGCCATACAGTGTTGTAGGCTTACAGAGTTCACTGCTATTAGAGTTTTTGCTGAGCTCCGTTGTAAATCAGCATCTGCCGTCAACGGGTCTAGATGGCAGGCTGCCACGTTCGTGGCTATGCGAGGAAAACTGCTTCATGCTGGAAAGTTGTCTGGAGACTTCGCTTATGTTAGCTTGGGGCTCCCTGTCCGGAGACACACCGAGTGTGGAAATTCGGCACCCACAGACATTCTCACCACACTTATTAACAAGGCTGAACTTACTGAACTTTGTTTTAGCTCAGCTTTTCCTTTTTATCTGCTGGCTGGAAGTTGATGATGTTCTGGTCTTTGTGGGAACACTGGCTTCAAAGTGATTGAGGAAGTGTTGACATTTGGTGGTTACATTGGAATGTTCATACGTTGGAAAAATAGTTGCGATTCCTTGGGTTGGATGGTTTTCAGGTATGACACCTCCTTGGTATAGGAGGCACATTTCTAACCATGTTTGTTTTTTTCTCTCTTTGCACGACAGAGCTCAAGCGAAAAGGGAACCGTGCTGAGCCGGGTCACGACATTCTTCTCGAAGAAACGAAAGAGCAGGACTTCGTCCAGGGAAGCAGATGAAAATGTGTCCACAGCGACCAGCCCAGACAGCCCAGAGGCGTCCGCAGGCATTCTGAGGCATTCTTCGGGTAGCTCAGAGGGAGAACAGGTGTTTGTTTCCGAGGTCAGGCTCAAAGGAAGTCCCAGCGTCCGCAGCGTGGCCTCCATCATCACGGATGGAGGAGACCTGCCGTTCGCCGACAGCGAGAGCAGCAGCCGTGGCAGCGTGAGGGAGGTGACCCGGCCGCAGAGCGCTGAAGACCAGAGCGCCAAGCGTCTAGTAACGGAGGTCAGTAAGAAATTGCAGGTGTTCCTGCAGGAGACCAGTGTGACCAACGGAGAAGAGCAGCAGATCACGCAAACGACGTTTAAGAAATGTGTCGAGATTCCTGTGAAGAGCCCCTGTGAACGCAAGTCTCCAGCTTTCGCAGGGGGGACGGACATTAAGAAGACCGCTCTGAAACCCGTATTGGGAACTAAAGGAAATTACACCGCCCTAACTGGGGTCACACTCAGCTCCGTGTCCAGAAACCTATCGAGCTCTGAGAGTTCTTCGGAGCAGGGGGACGGTGACAGCATGGGGAAACGAAACTCAGGCCGCAGGAGGTCCCGCAAGCTGAGCGATGGCTCTCGCGAGGTGCTCAGCCCGACCAAAGCCTCGTCCCCTGAGGTGGAGGAGGGGTCCAGCCAGGCCTCGCCCTCGCCCCTGCAGCTGCACAAAGCCATGTTGGTGGAAACGCACATGGAAGAGGAAGAGAGCGACTCACCTACTCTGGCCACGCCCGTTGCAGACAGCCCAGGTGAGAGCTCATCTGTGCAGGGGACGGACATCAGCAGTGCCCCCGTCCTTCCGCTTGCAGCAGGTTCTGAGCCAGAGTTGTCTCAGGCCTCAGTGGAGCTAAAACCTGGCACAGCAGAGCCAGCAGAACCTCTCAGCGGCGTGGAGGAGGTCATAACTGAAAAGCGCAGGAGCGTGAAGCTGTCCACGAGAGAGAAGTACTTTGCAAAGAAAGTCTGGGTCTCCTCACAGACAAGTTTGAACGCAGAGGAAGACGACACACCAGACGCGAGCTCGGATGTAACCTCTCGAGGCCAACAGAAATCTGAAGTGAGAATGTGAGTCAGCATGCGATGCGTACAACTACCTGCTTTCTCCCTTTCTGTACTGTTCTGTTTGCATGTGAGCAGTAATGCTTTTGTCCTTGTTGTCCAGTAGAGATCAGAGTGTGCAATATGATCTCCAGTTTCCCATGATTTTTTTTTTTGTATGAGGGGAGAACAATGAGTCTCAGGGCTTTTCATAGGTTCAGAACTGTGGCTGTGTGGATTAAATCGGCTAAAAAGAGAAAGCAGGCTGTATCAATACTCTCATTAGAGCTGTCCTGCATGCGATGTAGAGTCATTTATTTGGAAACAGATCACGTCGATGAAAAGATAATGAGCAAATCATATTGTACTGCCATTGTATTACAGTTCTGAGTCAACTAGTAGCTGCTCATTGTATCTTAAAGGTGACGTCCACTGATTTCGTCCACTGAAGTCTGTCCTAACTCAGATGTAAACAAAGTCATTCAGAGTGGTTTGATGTTGTCGAGATACTTGAACACCTAGATTCCTTTACAGTGGTGGTGATAGGAACCAGAAACTGCATTGTCTACAAAACAAAAATGTCCACTTTATGGCACGGTTGTAAAACAGTGTTTCAAGCATCAGGCAGCACGACTATTTGTATAAGAGCTTCTTGTGATTTAGCTTTTAGAGATGTTAAACTCTTCAGATGTCTGGTTCCTATCACCACCACTGTGAACACTTCTGACTTGGTACGTTTCTTTGCAATACATTGTTTCACATCTAATCACTCTGAATGACTCCATCTAAACTCTTTAATGATGCAGTAATGGCGAAAAATTGGTGGAGTTCCCCTTTATATGGAATGCTTACTGAGTCAGAGCATCTCCTAAGCTACATAACATTATGTTTCTATTTGCCCATGAGGTGAATTAAGGTAAATGCACTTAATTTAATGCTTTTCCTGAGATGTTGTTGTTTTTTATGACTCATCAGTCATTATAAGTTGACTCTAGGCTACTATGAACTGCATCTATGAAGAAGACCGGCATATTAAATGGCCTGTTTAAACTTGCTTAAATCTGATCCACAGTTTGCTAATTACATATTGCGTTGGATATTGCATATGTTTCAGAAGTTGGATATCAAAGTTGAGTTAAAGAAGAAAATACTTTGAGACTGATTCAAAGGAAAGGACGAAGAATAATTCAATTGACAGTTAACTTGCCTCAGTCTAATATTTGGTGATTTATATGAGTCTGTAATGTTTTACTAAGCTCAGCCTGACTGAGTGTCTGAGTGATTTAGATGGTCTGAGATGTGTCATTGGTCACCATGGTTACTGTGTTGTGTGTTGAAACGGCATGGATTGTTGTTGAAGGCCATAATCAGAGATGGCAGAGCAACAAAGTTTTCCCCCTCCTAAGCATCCTAAATAAAGTAAAAGTGTCTGGCATGAGGAAACTCATTCAGAAGCTCATTTATACTTATTTATATGTCTTATTTACTTATTATTTAAATAGATTTGCATTGTAAGTATTAAAGTAGTGATACACACTTTAGGCCTTCATGTCAGATGTGGTCATTTGAAAGGTTTTTTCCTTCTAAAATTCAGAGTGGTTTGATATGACATGGTTCATTGTAGAGAGACTTATCAACCCGTATTTCTTTACGGGGGGGATGGGACCTAAGGTCGCTATGTGTAAGCAAACATAGCACTTGTATTTACTATTCAGAACAGTCTGTAAATTTGTGCATTTTTAAATCTGAAAAAATAATGGGTGCTATTTTGTCTTCCGCCACTCTGCATGTATTTCTCCACTATGACTAGATTTTAAAAATATGTTTTATGCTAAAAGCCTATCACAAAACAATTGTAAAACAAGGTCTTGGGCATCAGGCAGCGTATTTGCAACCTTTTCATGTAATCATTTTCCGTTAGGGAGCTTTTAGAGGCATGAAACTCTGTCTGGTTGTCTGGTTCCTATCACCAGCACTCTGTACACTCTCTAGAATTTCTTAAATCAAAGGTGAAAATGAAAGGCTTAAATCAGTCGTTGCTAAAATTCTGAAATCTTTGGAATCCCCTCTTTGATCTCTAAGAGGTATAATTTGTCTAGTTCAGTGAGAAGATGCCTTAAATTTGTTTTAAACAAGTTTTGCAAATACCTGGTTGTGGCTTTAAGTATAGGGGGCCTTGGAAAGGAAAACCTTCATTCTTAATCTCATCCGTACCTGTTTCTCAGCACAGCAGTGTCTTTATGATTTTATTTTTTTCCACAGTCTGCCAAACCTCAAGAACGTCAGTGTGGAAATCAAGCAGCCTAATCAGAAGTCATACGACTCTGTAGGAGAAGAGGAAGCTAGCACAGAGCAACTTGATGAGGATGTAGAGAGCCTGACAGAACCTTCTAATAACATTGTAGACACTCAAGAGGAGTCTCAGTTGACAGAAATGCCTTTATCCAAGGGACAGTTCAGGGTTGTGGCAAGCAGCCGACAAACCTCAGCTTCAGTGTCCAGGCGTGTGGAGAAAACGGGCAGTGGATCAAATGAAGAGAGTACTGGAAAGAGCTCAGCCCCACCAGTGGCGGCGAAAACAAAAGCTGCCATGGGTCAAGTTACAAATTACACAGAGGCCCCAAAGGAAGAAAGCAGAAGAAAGGCTGCCCAAAACGGCAGTAAATCACCCACAACAAGGGAGCAGCCTACTGCATTCAGTAAGCCCTCTGACAAGTCAAAAATTCCTAAGAAGACCGCCCCCGAGGTACCACCAAAACCAAAGAAAGATCTACAAACAAGCACGTCACCCGATGCATCAGTGTCCTCTCCGCTTCAGACACATGAGATGGCACAGGCAGAGGGTGGTACATTCAGCTCAGGTAATACTGTTACAAAACCCCACTCACCACTGCCATCTGGTAAAAGTGAAACCAGGTCACCTGTTAAGGATGAGGTAAGCGTGGCTACTCGAGGTTTAGAGGCTAACCAAGCACCACAGTCTCCTCACACTACAGAGCAAGAGCCGAAGAAAAGAAAGTGTTCAAAATCCCTGAGCACTGAGGACAAAACTGACTCTTCTCCTACTGGTTTGGAGAAACTTAAAGAACTCAGTGACTCCAAGGAAGGTGTGAAGTCTAAAATACAATCACAAACTTCTACTGAAAAGCCTTTGAGCCCCAAGAGCAAGTTGCCGAAAAGCTCGGAGCAACCTTCAGTCAGAAAGAGCACGGAGTCCAGACTCAAATCAACAGACTCTGTTAATAAAAGCCCTAAATCTGCCAACAAAACTGAAAGAGACGACATGCCTCTCTCCCCCTCAGAGAAGAGCAGCATACAGGCCACAAATGAAACCCACATCACCAAGACAAAGACTCCAAAAAAACACAAAGCCGAAGCATCACCAACGGGAAGTAAACTGCCTCGTTTAACCCCGCCCAGTGCTCCAAAACAGCCCCTGGAGGAAGAAGTTGACTATGGAGAAGATGACTCACTCAAACAACCCTTGCACACTGATGCCAAGCTAGAGCGTGATGATGATTCATCCTCAGTCAACGGTCCTCTAAGTCCTGGACAGAGGGCTGAACGTGACCAAACTGCTGGGAATGCTGTGGTGAAGGCCTCACCAGAAGCTAAACCGAAAAGGCCCGTGAAGGAGCTGAGCGATTTTCCAACAGCGGGCAGCAGTATTCCAGCGCCACGTCAGAAAAGTCCCTCTAAACTTAAACATAGAAAAGAGGTGGAAAAAGGAAAAGTACAACACATTGTAGAGTCTCAGACTCCGGCTGAAGTTTCAGAACAGAGTGTGGACAAAGCAGAAGAAAGGACTACGGAGCGCATGGAGCATGCTACAGACTTGCAAGCGACTGAAGAGAAAAAGGAGACCTCTGTAGAACTTGCTGTGGACTTGGGAGCATCAGCTCTAGTGAAGGAACAGAAAACGAACAAGGACGAAGAGATTCAGATTGTGAGAGTGACAACTACTGAGAGCACTGCAGACGTGAAGACTCCAACTCAAGCAGCTGAACAGAAAATGGGTAACGTCAAAGACAAGCAGAGTGCAACTACGATGTTCACTGAACATGCTGCAGCCTTAAAGAGTCCACCACAAACATCTGAAGCTGAAGAAGTGCAGAATGTGTGCAGTAAGACTGTAAAACATACGGCGCCAGCTCAGGTGCCTGAACAGAAAATGGATAGAAAGAAAGAGACGCAGTGTGAGAGCATGAACTCTGAGCATACTGCTGACTTGAAGGCTCTGTCTCGGACTTCTAAACGAGTAGCTGCAGACCTGAGGACTCCAATTCAGGTATCTGAAGCTGACAAAGCTGAAGAAATGCAGAGTATCAAGGCTAAAAATGCTACTGCAGATTTGCAGACCTCTAAACGTACGATGGACAAGGCCAAACAAAAGGAGAGACAGAGGACTATTGAAGACACTGCAGACTTGAAGACTCCACCTCAAGCATACAAACACGAAGCTGAACAGATGCTTAAAATGAGTAATAAGATTGTTGAGAGTACTGAAGACTTGAAGACACCACCTCAAGTATCTGAACAGAAATTGGGAAAGCCCAAAGGTGAGAAGAGCGCTGAGCATACTGCAGATTTGAAGATTCCACCTCTAGCATCTGAACAGAAAGTGGAAAAGCCTAAATGCAAAAAGAGCTCTGAGTATACTGCAGATTTGAAGACTCCACAGCTAAAATCTGAACAAGGGTCTAACGAAGCAAAAGAGATGCTGAAAATGAGTAATAAGACTGTTGAGAGTACTGCAGACTTGAAGACACCACCTCAAGTATCTGAACAGAAAGTGCAAAAGCCCAAAGGTGAGAAGAGCACTGAGCATACTGCAGACCTGAAGACACCACCTCAAGTATTTGAACAGAAAGTGGAAAAGCCCAAAGGTGAGAAGAGATCTGAGCATACTGCAGATTTGAAGACTCCACAGCTTGAATCTGAACAGGGCACTAACAAAGCCAAAGAGATGCTGGAAATGAGTAATAAGACTGCTGAGCGTACTGCAGACTTGAAGACTCCACCTCAAGTGTCTGAACAGAAAGTGGAAAAAGCCAAAGGGGAGAAGAGCACTGGACTTGCTGCAGATTTGAAGACCCCACCTCTTACATCTAAACAGGACACAAACCAAGCCGAAGACATGCTGAAAACAAGCACTAAGTCTGCAGAGGATACTGCAAGCTTAAAAAGTGCATCGCAAATACCTGTTCAGAAAATGGACAAGGCTGATGAAAAGCAGCAAGTAAGTGCGAAACCCGAGGAATGTGCTGCAGACTTGCAAACTCCAACTCAAACGTCTGAAAAGAAATCAGGCCTGGTCAAAGACAAGCAGATAAGAAATCTAAAGACCATTGAACATGCTCATGAGTCTAAAAAGGAAGTGGAAGAGCCCAAAGAGATGCAGAATGTGATTGTTAAATCAATAGAGGATACGGCAGACTTGAATACCACATGTCACGTACCCGAAAAGAAGCTGAAGAAGACCGGAGAACCACAGAGTCTGACCATGTTGACCACAACTTCAACACAGAAGGAGAGCACAGCTAGTGTATTGGCTGGTAATTCAACACAAGACCGTGCTGAAGCGATTGCTGTGGAGAAGTCTGATCAAGTTGAAACCAAAGCAGCGCCAGAAAAAAATGTTTATCAAGTGACAAAATCAGAAGGAGAAGCATCAACAGATACTACTGTCCAAGCAGATAAGCCCAACGCAAAACCAGATCTTGTCAAAGAAGAGGAAACTCCTCCAGGAACATCTGTCACAGGTAAGGACAGACCCACTGCTAAAAAGACTGATGGAATGTCGCTCAAACCAGAAGCCAGTGGCCACACAAAAGCCAAAGAAATTGAAACTAAAAGCTCTGAGCAATCTGAGAGACCACAGGAAACAGCCTCTCCGGTATTACAGGAGGGTGTATCGAAGACCTCTCATCAAGCTGAGGGCGAAGAACAAAAGGACGTTATAGTAAATGGTATTGCAGTGAAAGCAGAAACCCTGTCGAAAACTACAGCAGCTGTGGTTCAAATTGAGGAAGCTGGTCACGAGGAGGCGAGCGTTGATACGTCTGTTCGAGACAGCAGAGATGAGCAAAAAGTGTTACAGAAGCCATCTGATACAAGAAAAGCTCATGATGCACTTAAACCACTAACCCCAAAATGTATCAAGAAGGACGATATTCCTGTGAAGAAACCAGTTACCAAGGCAGCAGCTGAAGATAAATGTCCTCAAACTTATTCAAACTTAGTTCCTGATCAGGAAGCTGCAACAGCTAAGGTAGTTGGGCAACCAGTTTCGGATAAGATGAGCTTCCACATGGATAAAAAGAGTGAAGCTATGACACCCAGCACTCCTGATAGTATGAAAACCAAACAGAAACATAAAGCTGATCTCACAAAATCTAATAAAACTGGGTTAGTATTTGATGCACTCAAACTGCCCACACCAACCAATAAATCTCAACAAATTACAGCCCATGACCTTCCACTGGGCTCTAAAAGCCTGTCCAAAAGTAAGGAAGCTCCATCGAGCTGGCTGGATGTGGACCAAGGATTCGAGAAGAAGCAAAGCAAGGTGGAACGAAAAATGAACTGTTCAGCAAGCGATGATAGCCTGTTGGAGACATCCGATGATTCTGAAGACTTCATTCGCAAGATCAAAGAGCTCTGCTCCCCGTTCTCCTACCCCCCCAAAAAACATGGCCAGACCAGGATGATGACGCCTGCTTTTGCTCTGCCTGCCATCAAAGAAGATCATTTCGAGAAGACCTTTGACCCTGAGGAGTTCAAGTTCGGGATGCGGAAGACCACGGGCCCGAAAGATCCATCTCCAGCTATGATGATCAAAAGGAAAAACGAGGAAGCAAGGAACAAGCAGCCTTCAAAGCGTTTGGGGACTGAAGACAGCTTTCTCTTCAAGGCACTCTCCTCCCGACGGGGACAAGACAAAAATGACGAAGGAAAGGCAGCCGAGGAGAAGGAAAAAGAGGAAGACCAAAGCACCACCAATGATTCTGGGAAGATGTCGTCGCGGTTAGAAAGAATGTCTATCTTATCCAACCTAATGAGTTCTTCCAAGACTTTAAGAAGGACCCAAACTGAGCCTGATGCTCTTACAAATGGAACAGTATCACCGACTTCTCCATCCCAACAAGTTCTAACACCGGGTGAGAAGAGCCCAGTGACGCCATCTGAAGCTGTCCAGCCACCAAAGGGGGCTGAAGGGAACTTGACAGATCAAGGTATGCTTGTGGGTGGGTCTGGTGAGTCTCTAAAGAGTCCTTCTACTCCTCCTCTTCCTCCTCCTGCTCCCAACTTTTCAGAAGTCAAGCTTCCTGATTACCTGGAGAAGTATCTGAAGAAAGACAGGGAAACCACTGCAAATAGTTCCCAAAGCCCAGAAACGCTTTCCCTCTTCCCAGCAACGGAGGTGACTGTCAGCCCTGAGGCATTAGGAGGGAAACCAGCCAGTGTGGGCCAAAAGAGCCTGCCAGAGCCCCCAGAACCAGCCTCTCAGCAAAAACCACAAGCCCCACAGACCAAACTACCACCTCCAACATGCACACAGGTAAGTGTGACCTCAAAATATTTTTTTAATGGAATTTTTACAGTATAGATATTTTGTGCTATGAAGAGATCTTGAGCATTTTCTTGGAGTTCAGCTTTGTTTATTACTACCTGCCTTGTACTCCAGCCACTTTGCTTTGTTGCATGATGAATCACCTCAATGCAGGAGGTATGTTAACCTTCTGGGCTTTAGTTTATTGCTCAGACAGGGGATTTTAAATGCTTATTTCTGCATTCTCAGAAATAAATCTCAAGCTATTGTTTAAGATGCTGGGCTTCTTCCCCAAAATATCCAATGCAAAAAATAAATCTTGTGAAGTGAAAATGTAAATCTAGCCGATATATGAAATGTTCTGTGTTTTGAGATATTTCTCTGAATATTGTAGATTATTTAACGTATTTGTAGTATTTTTACTTGGCTTGGTCAGGTTCTATTGGTAGATATTTTTTCTTGTTTCAAACATTAAACCAGCAGAAGAATATCCCTTAAAATGAGTAAAAATGTCTTGAAAGAAGTTAAGCAATTTTATAATTTTACAACAATCTTATAAGAAATATTAAAGATGTATTTCTGGTACTTTCACTTGCCAAGATATCATTTTCTTTGCAGTCTGTTACAGAATGGTTACTCTGTATCCTTCATGCTTTTATGATTGGAGGTTAGTCTGCGTGGAAGTAGGCGGTATTTCTGACTTTGGCCTAAATATAAGCAAAGCAGCATTTGAAAATATTATAAAGGAGTTGTATTGTTGTGACTTTAACACAGTGAATAATACTGAAATTTTCTTTGCAGATAACAACAGTAAGAGGCTTTCATAAACGCCCTGGAAAGGTATGTTTGGGTTTATATTGTCTTGAGGGGATATGCTACAATAACCAGACCATGTGTTAAATTACTCAAATGCTAACGTACAGTACTATAACCAAAGTGGGATGTTTGGTGCCTTTCCTTGCAGCTGGTCATCTTTCAGCAAGCCCAGTTTGTAGGAGAGGCCTATGAGGTGTTCAGGGATGTAGAGGACGCCACCTCATTACAGCTCTCCCCCATCATCTCTCTCAAGGTCGTCAGAGGATGGTGAGAGCTTGTTTTGTATCCAGAGCTCCTCCTGGCCTGGCAAGCAGTGACCTGAAGTAAAACCAATGAAAAATATCTGAAAGTGTCTTTCACTTTTTTGTCCTTGTTATATGTTAGAATAAAGTAATGAGAGCAACTTTGATATATTTTACAGTGTCACCTTTACACAGCTATGCTCATGCATAGTTCAGGCTTATGCCCAGAAAAGGCTTCATGCATAAGAATAAAAAACACACGCTTTCTTTTTATGCTTGGTATTTTTAAGGTAATATCTTAAATAAGGCTTTTAAGCCTTGTTGCCTGGAGGAAAAAAGCTTCAGTATTTTCCTACTTTGCTTAGCTTTTATAGTTTTAGCTTCTCTATACAACTGCATTTGATGTTCAGCAATATTTCTTTCTACTGGTTACAAAGGACCATAGATTCAGCTCAGGAAGTGCCTCAAAATTAGCGAAGAGTAAACTGGTCTATTCCGTATATGTGAATGTACATGTTATTTATGCTTCACTGGCTGCTCTGCAACTTCAGTGTCATTGTCTTCATAGTTCAATAATATACTGTACTTACATTGTACATTATAAGACAGTAAATCATGGCCACTGTCTTCTCTGTCTAGCTGGCTGCTTTATGAAAAGCCGGGATTCCAGGGACGAACCGTTGCCCTAGAAGAGGGGCCAACTGACGTGGTTAACGAGTGGGCGGAGATAGATCCTGGCCAGGAGGTTGGGCCAAACGGAATACCACTCCCAACCAAGCCCATGGTGATTGGTTCCATACGACTGGCTGTGAGGGTAAGAACGTCCACATCGTACTTAGTTTCGTCAGTGTTGATGGACAACAGTTAGTGTTATATACATTCACCGGCCACTTTATAAGGTACACCTGTTCAATTGCTTGTTAACACAAATAGCTAATCAGCCGATCACATGGCCGCAACTCAATGCATTTAGGCATGTAGAGGTGGTCAAGACAATTTGCTGAAGAGCAGACCGAGCATCAGAATGGGGACTTTGAACGTGGTGTGGTTGTTGGTGCCAGACGGGCTGGTCTGAGTATTTCAGAAACTGCTGATCTACTGGGATTTTCACACACAACCATCTCTAGGGTTTACAGAGAACGGTCCGAAAAAGAGGAAATATCCAGTGAGCGGTCAGTTGTGTGGACGAAAATGCCTTGTTGATGTGAGAGGTCAGAGGAGAATGGGCAGACTGGTTCCAGATGATAGAAAGGCGACAGTAACTCAAATAACCAGAATCTCTGAGGAACGTTTCCAACACCTTGTTGAAAGTGTGACACGAAGAATTAAGGCAGTTCTGAAGGCAAAAGGGGGTCCAACCTTTTACTAGCAAGGTGTACCTAATAAAGTGGCCAGTGAGTGTTATTTATATATAGGGATGCACCAGTATGGGAATTTTGGGCCAATGCTGATCCGATATTCTTTATGAACATACAGCCGTGTGCTACAGTTTGGGTGTCCCTGGTTAAATTATGTTTGTTGATTTTCTAAGTGAATATGGGTTTACACAGCTTCTGCAGAGAACACACTTCTGCACATTTTCATGCACTGTGTATTTGCTGAATTTAATGTAACATGGGCTGTGCAAAAGTTTTTTTTTTTTTGTTTTTTTTGTGCTTTCTTCGATTTATTAAACTCATCAAATTAATTTGAAGTTGTCCGCTGCAGTTTGCAGAAAAGTGCCATGTGTAGGTTTGTCCTGTAGAGGAAGTGTTAATATATTTCACCTAGAAAGTCAAAAAATGTGACCGGGGTGTGCAAATTCTGCATATCAGAATACTTTATTGATCTCAGAGGGAAATTGCAGTTATTACAGTTGCAACCATTTATGTAGAAGAATAAACACTATAATAATTTAAAACAAAAAGAGGAATTTGCAATATGTACACAAGATTTAAGTTCTTATGAATACAGTAAAGTGACATCTAGTATAAAGCAGTTCAAATTACTGCACCTCTGAGTTATTGCACACAATTATTATTATTATTATTATTACACATATGAACAGGACAGTTAGGAATTGAGTTTTGCTCAGATGATCCACACTTTGTGAGTCACACTGAGGCAGGAGTTATAGAGTTTGATGGCCACAGGTGCTCTGAAGTGATGTCCTGTGGTGCTCTGCTGTGCATTTTGGTAGAATTGCATCACATATGACTACAAAATGATAATACAAAATATTTTTTTTTCTAAAATGTGGGAATGGGAAAAATGTAACAGGTTTGCAAATGCTGGTTTAAAAATATTGGTTAAATCTAAACATCTGTCCCCAGCACTTATCTGCATGGGCTATGATTCTGATAGTATCATCCGTCCCTTGTTGAGGAGCGAGTATGTTAGAATGAAAGTGGGAAAGAAGCCCCACGTGAATAGAAAAGTCAATCGGCAATGTTGCTAAACGAATTTGAGATTGACTGACGTTTTTGTGGTTTGAGAGCTGCTGAAGTGAGACTGCTACCATTGCTAGCTTGCATGTTTATTCTTTGGGATAGACCTCAGGTTTTCACAAACCCTACTGAATTGGAGCTTTAAGAAGGAGGTGAGAGTTACATGCTTGTGTGAAAGCCAGTGTGCTGGCTAAAGAGGAGCAGTGCAAATGGGGAATTGGCTCTCAACACTATATGCGCTTGACCCAAGCTCTCCTACTGTGGCCAGATTTTTCTGACACCTCTGATATGTATGAAGAGCCTGCAGAGTGCTCAGTGGCCTGTAAAGGCTATTAATGTTGGATTGGATAATGGGTCACACAGGTTGTGGTTTGATGAATCGCTGTGATTTCATTAACTGTCCTCTGTTTTTAGCAACGGAGACGCTTCAGCATGAGCTGAAATTCAGCCTGAGTCTATACAGCTTAAGTGTGGCCCTGAAAAAGAAGCTTCAGTGCAGAATTATAACAACATAATTAAATCCAGGAAACCGTCCCTTGTGGCTGCAGTGTGTGCTGTTATGGGTAGAAGCTCTTCATGAGGGCGTCTCTGTAGAACATTTATGGTTTTAATATTGATGCTTACAATACTAATAAAAAATAATTAGGTTATTATATTTCTGTGTTTATCGGGTGTATATATAAATAACTATTATGTAAATAAAAATATCTAATAAAAGTAGTACTGTGCAAAAATTAGACACTACCCTTTCATTATTTTTTATTTTTTCCAGTCAAAACAACAATTAAGTAGATTCAGTCATTCATTTTTCAGCATTTAGAGGAGAAGCAAAAAATGTGTTTTAATAGAAAATTACACAGAAGCCTAGACATGAGGTCATGGTTTTAGCTACACCCATTGCTAACAGGCATATAAAAATTAAGCATTTGGTCTTGCAATATAGTGAGACAATACAAATAGTGTCAGTAGAACAGCTCACTGAATTTAAATGTGACACTGTCATAGGATGCCACCCCTGCAGTCATGTCAGTTCATGAAATTTCAGCCATGCTAGATCTGCCCCAGCCAACTGTAAGGGGCTGTATCAGTGAAATGAAAGCCTTTAGAAGAGACTACAGCTCAGCTGCAAAGCGGTAGACTACACAGGCTCATAGAGTGGATCTGCCAAGTGCTGAAGCGCACAGCATTCACTTGGCTTTGTAAGCGTGTTTTCTTGAGTGATGAGTCATGCTTCACAGTCTTGGCAGTCTGATTGACATGTCTTGGTTGGGCAGATGCCAGAATAATGCTACTTACCGGAACACACAGTAGATTTAACGTTTGGTGGAGAAGGGATAATGATCTGGGGCTGTTTTTCAGGGTTTGGGCTCCTTAGTTCCAGTGAAAGGTAATGTCAGTAATGCTGAAGCGAGCGCAGAAGGACATTGTAAACACTTATACACATCCAGCTCTGTGGCTGCTGTTTTGTGAAGGCCATGCACAAAATGGCATGTAAAAAGACATGGTTTGACCGGTTTGGTGAGGAGGAACTCCAGTGGCCTGTACCTGAACACCATTGAGTGCACTGAAGCTCATAGAAGTGTGATGGTCAGCTTTCCACATACTTTTAGTCATACAGAGTCATATTGCGTGTTCAGCATTATGAACGTGTGCGTGTGTGTGTGTGTGTGTGTGTGTGTGTGTGTGTGTGCGCACTCACTAGTGTGTATTTGGTGTTTCACTGCATGGATGGGTTAAATGCAGAGGTGCCATTTCCCTATCATGGGACTAATAAGGGTTGCTTAACTATTTGAACTCATGCTTAGTGTTGCAGGCTTCTGTGTAAATTTTGATTAAAGGTGTATTTGCTGCTCTTTTTTTCCACTTAAACTGAAAAATTTGTAAGATGTCTTTAATGGCCGTTTTCACTGGGAACTACAGAAATGAAAAGTTGGTCATTTCTACATGTATTTTCTTCCCCCTCTGCTTGTGCTCCCAGGACTACAGTCTGCCTAAGATAGAGCTGTTTGCAGAGCCGAATGGATTGGGGCGAGTGTCTTCGTTCTGTGACGACGCCGTCGAGGTCTGTTCGTACGGACTTCCACAGAGCACCGGGTCCATCAAGGTCCACTCCGGAGTGTGAGTCATCCTCAGTCCTTTCAGTCAGGCCTTTTCCCAAAGCACATCATCAGAGTTTATTCAGCGCTCAGTGTGCATGAGTGGGAGTTTGTTTGTCGCTGAGGGAGAACACACAGAGCGCGTTGTTTTGGGTGGAGTCGGCTGTGCCAGTTCTGTAACGGAATAATTCATGTGACTGTTGTTCATGTTGTAGAAGTATTAAGGTTCACATTTTTAACCTTTTGGAACTTGTACTTGTTGGCTTTAACACATGCCCGTTGTAATTTTATATGAATTATTCCTCACTGCTCGGTCATTGAAACAAGTTATATTCTGTTGAAAGGGTATAACAGATGAGTAGCAAAACAATAATGAGTATTTACTTCTGAAGATGAAATGTACATGAGTTTCAGTCGCTGGCTGTACCTCACACAACAGAGAGGCAGCAGAGAGAGAACGAAGGTTGCAGGCCTGCTAGTGCGTGTCTGAAGCAAAGAGCTTGCTGTCTGGGGACGTTATTCTGCAGTGCCAAAGTGTTTCAGGAGCCCTGCAGTTTAACTGCTGTTATTTATTTATTTATTTAAATGGAATGCAAAACCCATCACGCTTTAGTCCGCACAGCTATAAACTTTTATTTTCGAGGATTGCGAACTGCAGTCTCCCGCTAAACACAGAAGGCTTCTTTGTGCTTATTCCTAGTTCGACTTTGTCAGTGCTATTCTTTAGGTAAATACTGGGACCCAATTGATGAGAGAGTTTTATTGCTGATATTGGGAAATTCCACCAGTTTTGCGAAATTTCTGCTTCGTTCAATCACTGAGCTGAAAGCGAAGTAATTCGGAGTGTTTTGATGTGAAATGGTTCATTATAGAGAAACTTACCAGTTCCGATTTCTTTATAGTGGTGGTGATGCTTTATAATAGTGGTCACCATGACTACAACACAAATATAGCCCTTTTATTCACTGTCCAAAACCACATGTGAACCTACACGTCTTCTTTTTATACAGATTTTATATGTAATGCTGATGTGTTTTCTTTTAGCACTATTGAGCTTTAAAACCTCTTTGCCAACTATATATATATATATATATATATATATATATATATATATATTGTTGGGGGGGGGGGGTCTGTGTAAAAGTTATGACATATTTTGTATAATTTATTATTTATAATTTGTTAAACTCAGCAAATAAATAGACATTGTCAACTATTCTGCATGAGATGTTTCCCACGTATCTTCTTGTGGGTTTTTTCCAGAATGGGTGGTATTCGCTTAGGAATTGATTCCAAGCCCCTTTTTTTTCCCCCACAGTTAAAACCACAGTAGGGGATTTCAGCACAACAGTGTAGAGACACAACCATTGACATTCAGAAGTGTTGACAACATAGAATATAATGTACTATTAGTCCCTTTTTTGCTCATGCATAAAAAAAATGTTTCAGTGAAGTGAATGCATACATAAGTGAACAGTACAGAGAATGAATAGTAAAAAATACATATAACTACAAAAGAGAGCCACTAAACTAAATGTGCAGAGTGTTTACAAAAATATAGATCAAGCTCAGTATATGCCTGTCTGTGTGAGCAGTTGGATGGTCTTCAGTGATCCAGGCTTCCAGGGCTTGCTGTCTGTGTTGGAGATGGGGGAGTATCCCTGTCCTGAGTCTTGGGGGTTCCCTGCTCCCTTCGTCGGATCATTGCGGCCACTTAAAATGGTAACTATGTTCAGGATTTGCAGAAATTACTTTCTTGTTTTATGTTTTTTGCCACTTGCTAACACTGATATGCTCATGTTTCAGTAATGCACATCATGTTTTAGAACATGCAAATCAAAAGTCTATTTTACAGTTTTTCCACTTACCACAAATGTAGTCAAGACTGGACAAGATGGACACCGGTCATAATTATTAAGTTCAAGTGTTTGTCAAACCCTTTGCTAACAGGGCTGTAAAATCAAGCACATAGTCATGCAGTCTCCATAGACAAACACTGGCAGTAGAATGGTTTGTTACTGAGGAGCTGAGTGACTTTAAACATGGCACTGTCATAGCATGCCACATTTTCCACAAATCAAATCAGGGAAATTATGCTTTGCTAGATCTACCCCAGTCAACTGTAAGTCCTATAACTGTGAAATGGAAGCATCTAGGAGCAACGACACCTCAGCCACAAAGCGGTAGACCATGTAAACTCACAAAGTGGGGCCACGGAGTGCTGCAGCTTATAGCATGAAAAATCATCTACCCTCTGATGCATCACTTACTCCAGAGTTCCAGCATTAGCACAACCACTCCATATTAATGCCCACGGCTTTGAAAAGGGATGTCCAACAAGCGCACAAAGGTAGAGTCCTGGTCCAGTGTAGACATAGTTTTGGCCATATAGTGTTTTAGTAAGGCCGTTGTAGCAAATAAGCATTGGAATCAAACTTCAGACACCAAACACATCCTGACTGAGGGTCTACATTTAGGGTACTGGGAGAAAAGTGTGTAAATTTGACATTTTGCCAAACTACTACTTTAATTACTACGTCATCTCACAGTAAATTGAATTGAATTCTTTCACATCATTAAGCACAATTTTATTTTCTTTATTTCAGGGTGGTATAAAAGTGGAGAATCCCAATGAAGTCAAGGTAATTTCATTATTCTCTTCAATTCTCTGAGTTTAACATGTCAGAAACTGCCTTCATTTTGCATCCGTTTTACCTCATTCCTGACGAGAGTTGCACAATAGTGAATGTCAGTCCACTGGCTCTTATTCCTCATCATCAGATTGCGGTTTTATTCACGTGTTTTCAAAAGCATTCGCCTTGAATTAAGGTGGATAGGTACCTGTTCTTACAGGTGCCGTAGCACATCTGAACTGGGCATGCCCAGACAGCCTTTTTAACTGTTTAACTGGCACATTTGGCTTGTGTCAGCAGTCTCTTTGTTCAGACTCCAGAACGTCACACACTTGCACCCTTAGGACGTCGACTAAAAGCTGAGAGAATTTTTTTTTTTATTTGTGAAAACGAACGGAAGCTTAGTTTAAACAAGTGCATGTTCAGAGGATTTTAATCACAAGGTTTTATTTACGGAGAAGCACAACTAAAGATAATTGATAGAATACAAAATTAACTATAAATAACAACCAGTGTACACTGCATATCAGAAGTTTGGGGACACCTTGTCTTCTTTTGAAAAGGTGGTTTTTATGACTTAAAATGGCTGTTTACTCAATAGTCACGTTTACATGGACCTTAATAATCCGACTAATAGCTCAATTGGAATAGAATACATCCATGTATACACTTGAATCAGAATAGACTAGTCCAGTTGAGGCCATTCGGAATACAGTTTTTATCAGATTGAGTGAGGTGGGTAAACCTGCAAATAATCTGTTAAATAGAAGAATACTATCCGTGTAAACGCCTGTATCCGATTACATTCCCTATCGGAGAGTTTAAGTCTGTTCTGCCCATGTGCGTCGCATCATAGTGAAAGTTTATACGGTTCAACATGGTGGAGCAGAAACTGGTCTGCAGAGGAGACGAAGTTTATGCTCTGATCTTTAAAAGACGGCGGTGGGACGGACGTCCAGCTTATGTGTCTCAGAACACGACGTCTTCCTCTTGTCCTTCTTTAATAAGGACATGTGAAGGACGTTTTCCTGAGTCTGACGTCATTTTAAAGCAGTTAAAAACACAAGCACTGCTCACTGCTGCTCATCTCACTCTGACTGGACTTCATGTGATGTTTGCTGTCATTGGTAACGTCTACAATAAGTGGTTCTCCACGCATGCACGTCACTTTGGATTGGATTACTTGTAGTGAGCATGATTGTTGAGTATATGGAGAATAAACACCTCAGTCTTAATCTGTAATTGGAATGTGTTCAATCAGATTGGCTGTGTTTACATGCAAAGATTTTTGCCAGTGTTTCAGCTTCAGCTGTCAGGGTCTTGTTCATCATACTGTCCTCCTTGGTATGCAAGCAGTTTTCGCCTAAATACTTTGATGGTTTTCTTTAGCAAACTATTGTTAAAAGCACGTATTGAAACTCTTTTGGTTCAAAGATGGTCTAAACACCTGAGAGGTTTGAGTGCTGCTGAGTGCTGATGTTCCAATAGGGGGATACACTTGGTGTGGTTTGATATCAGATAAACGGCACTTAAATCCTTCATCTTTGAGAGAGAGGAGAACATCAAGCTGCCTCAGATCTGAAAAGACCCACAGGTGTTTCTGTCCATCCTTGCAGTGTGAGAAGACAGCTTCACACTCTGGGTCAGAAAGGATGTGTAGCTATCAATAATAAACAGACAAAAAAAGGACTGACCACTCCAGAGGTGAGAAATAGAAGGAGAAAGACTGAAGGCTGAAAATATCCCAGCAGATTTCTTTAAGAAGCTGAACGTGAGTCTCCTGGAAAGAATGAAAGTCGTAATGAAGAACACTCGTAATAATGAACGCTCTCTTCTTTATTTCTGGATGCTGAAAAATTGTAGTTAATAGCTGTTTTGACATTAAGTTAAATTAGCGTATGGTTGTCTGTTATTTCTGCACAGTGATGTCCGCTTTTTGACTACATTTTGACTGCTGGAGTCGTTTTGTGAGCTGAAATGCATCCAAAATAGCTTCTAATAGCCTGAGATGGTGGCCGCAAGGGCTAGAATTACCGGTGCTTGACAAAGGAGCCATGACTTCTAAGCTCCTATTCAAACTCCTGCTCTGTTGCAGTGCCTCAGGGAGCAGCCATGGGCGAGGAATTCCCAGCATGTAGAGTATTTTGGACAAGCACAGACTAGACTGAACTAGTGTCCATTATAAACATTGTCAGGGAGAATTTTCAGCTACAGTTATAGTTTGTGTATTTCACCAGATGCTTGTTTATTTTGAGTATTTTTGTGTGTTTTGGTGTGTAAATCTCTTACCTGACTATTATTCTCTAGAAAATGTAGTGAAACAGACAGTGAATGCAGTATAGCAACAAAACCTTTTTTCATTTAGATTATTATATATTATTAGATTTTTTTTTTTGGCTAAACAATGAGACCTTACTTAATGAATAATTAAATATTAATCTAATAATATTACATATGCTCTAAGTGCCACACCAATGCGGTTGAATTGGGTTTTTATATTTTTGAATGGTGTTTTTATCAGTTGGGCTTGGGCAAAAACAACCTTGTTTCCTACAAACAATGCATGTAAATAAAGAAGAGTAGACAACAGTTATGGAGATGCATCTTATGTCTTCAGCTTGTGGACAAAAAAGTTCTAACTTCTGACTGTTGCTCAAGTGCCCTTATTACCTTTAGTGTGATGAGTCGTTTTTGTTTATTTGGTATTTGTTAATTACACTTTTAGAGGGCAGCATCGAGTAACGTTTGTTTATTTGAGCTGGAGCTGTTTCTGCGATCAGTCAGGAGACATTAGGGATCAACAGCTAGAAAACCAGCCAATTTGGCCACTTGTACTTTAATGGCTGTATATAATAAACAACAAAAGACAATGAAATCACAGCTATTTATATTGCAATTGATTGACTGATTAAAATTTCAGAATTATGACTGACTTACTTGATTTGCCCTGATGTTTATAGCTTTCAGGGTTTGCAGTTGAACTAACTTACTTTCCATCTCTTCTATAGGCCGTGTTGTATGAGGAGCCTCTGTTTGGAGGCGCTAGCATGGAGATCGATGGAGACATCTTTGAGATTGGAGATGGAGAGGAAGAGGAGAAACAGACAGAGAAAGATGCTGAGGAAGACGGCGAGAGTGCAGACCTCTCCTCAGCCACCCAGACGAAGAAGCTGACGTCCATTGGCTCTATGAAAATAGTCAGCGGCCTGTGAGTAAATCTTACCACTGCGAGGCATTATGGGATTTACCCTAATGATACCCTTACCTGAGCATGTGCTGGATGCAAAACATTCTCAGACCTGCTGTTGAACTCTGTAATTTGTGCTTGTAGTAGACTTTCCTTGGTGCACATGTCTCAGTGCTGTAAAGCAGGGTTTCTCAACTCTAGTCCTGGGGGCCCTTCTTTAGTGTTTTCCTTTCTCCAGCACCCCTTCTTCAGTTTATAAAGGACTTGGGAAATAACTGAAGGCTTAAATCAGTAGGGATTGACCTGGTTTTTCGAATACACAGATATCCAAACTCTGTGTCTGTTTACTTAACCTGATATTGGAACGAGGCGTATGCATATACGTCAAAAGGTTTTTAGACACCCCTTCTGTTTTCTGAATTTAGCTACTTTAACTTGGACCCATTGCTCATACAGGCCTTTACAGCTTGTATAATCTCTATAAAAGCATTGCTGATCTGAACTGGATGTTGTGGAGCAGCCCCTCTTGATCCTAAGGTCACCATTTTCAGTGGCAAGCCTTCAAGCTTTGGGCTATGAAGCATTGGAACTGTGTTCTCTGTGGGGATGGAGCTCAATAAATGTGATAAATGTTTTTTGCCAACTGTAATATTCATAATTTAAGAAAGAAAACAAGTGCTAAACTGTTTTGTTTCTCAACATTGTCAGCTTATTGCGAACAGCAGACATTAGCTGGCTCGGTAGGTCAGTGATGGATCACACCGCCTTACTGCCACCACTCCTCCCACATCCAAGTCCGAGCATATCACAGTATTCAAACACCAGCTAGCAGACGACAGAGTTTGAAGGTTGAACCGCGATATTTCTGATGCTCGCTTTGTAAAAGCATTAACTATTCTCTCAGACCAGATGGAGTCCTCAGCGCTGCAGTATCATCAATTCGCTGTGCTGCGTGAGTGGCGGAGCGCTGCTTCAAGTTGGCCAGCTGTTAAAAACAGCCTGTGAAGATGGCGTTCTCACACTGTCCAATGCAGCACATACAGGATCTTCAGTTTACCTTAATGTAAATCAGGGCTGCAACTTGCATGAACCTACTCTTTCGGTTTTGTTGCTTGGGAAGGCACTAATACTAAAATATGACCGAGCGCTGTCACAGTTCTGTAGTTGTGCGGAGCAGACGTGATTTAACACTGTTGAAGCTGGTTAGGATATTAGGAATGAGGCGAGTTTGCTGTAGGACAGTTAAGCCACTTATCTAATCATTCAAACTTGGTCACAGGAGAACAGATCACCGATTGCTCCACTCAAAAAGGGAATATGTAACTCCACGTTTCAGATGTTGCTAAAGTATGTTTGGCGACTCATTTTACTCGTCGCCCCTTCCCTCTCTAATCATGTCGAAAAAACTCAGAAGTGCTCACTCTTGTGGCGACGGCGGAGTAGTGTCGCTTTCTTTGCAGTAGAAAACACCACCAGGGCTGAAGCTAGAACGCAGAAAGTGGGAGAATGTTTGATGAAATGTTCATATTATAAACCATTTCTTATACTTCTATCGAGGAAAGTTGTATCGTGATGATTATCGTTATCGTTTTATTGCCCAGCCCTAGTCTGGACAGAAAAAACATTAAAGCACTGCAATGTAGTGGTCATGATGCATTTTGTCATAAGACCTTCTCAAGTTCTTTGTTGTTGACCTCACTTCTCTACATGTGTGTTTTAACACAGATGGGTGGGCTATACAGAGCCGGGCTTCGAGGGCCGGCAGTATGTGTTGGAGGAGGGTGAATATGTCGACTGCTCTGATTGGGCAGGAGAGGGCGAGATGTTGCGCTCCGTCAGACCTGTACATGCTGTAAGTACTGCAGAATCAGCACCATCAGCTCTGACCACACCGCTCTTAAACAGTGGCTGGACATCTTAAACCAAATTCATGCTCATCCAACAAGACAGTTTTATCAGTATGAACTCTGTAGTGCTGGGTGTTGGCGGTTGGAGTGCAAAGAAGTTGAAGTTTGTTTTATAATGCTGTTTTATTGTTTTACATTTCTCAACAGATAAACACTCGAGTCTTTGACAGGTTCAGAGAACATCTAGTTTAATTTTAACGCAAAACAGTGAGTGTAGAAGCACAGAGAGCAGGGAAAATAATTATAGTCAGCAGTGAATAGTGAATAGAGATGGTTAACATATCACAATCAAACAAAATCAGAATGAGGCCCAGACGTTTTACCTGTTTGTGCTTCACTTTGCACCCTGGACTTGCAGGAGTTTGTGTCTCCTCACCTGAAGCTGTTCAGTGAGAGGGACTTTTCGGATAGGAGCCTGAATGTGGACCTTCTGGGACCCGTCATGGCCATGGAGGAAACCAGCTATGGCATCAAGTGCCAATCAGCAGATGTCCTGTCTGGAGTGTGAGTATCCATCCAACTACTGTCCTCACGAAAGCCCTCTTTATATGACGGTCACATACCAACATTTGGACACACCATATTGAATGTACAATATATATCGAAAAATATTCAGACACCTCTTCTAATTAGTGAATTTAGCTACTTCAGTGGGCGCCTGTTGCTGACACAGCTGTGCACACATTGAAAAAGCATTGCTAATAGAATGAGACGCTCTGGAGCAGCTGCACAGGTCACCATACTTAGTACCAAGCGTCACCTAGAGGGTTATAAAGCCCCCCAGGACGGGGCTGTGGAGCAGTGAAACTGTGTTCTCTAGAGAGATTGAGCTCCGTCCAATACTTCTGGCATGAGTTGGAGTGCTGTTTGATCCAGAGCTAATCACCCCACATCAGACCTGACCTCCCTAACAATCTTGTGTCTGAATGCAATCAAACTCACAGCAATGTTCCAGCATCTAATGGGCCTTCCTAGAAGAGTCAGAACAAACTCTGTATTAACACCTTTGATTTCAGAAGAAACACTGCATGAGCAGGTGTCTACAAACTTTTGGGCATTTAGTGTTTCATTGTGTTTAAGACACTTTGATCTAAAATTCTTTTAATGCCTCTTCGCTTTATTTCCAAAGCAAAGTAAAAACACTTCATTAGTTTTCATATTTCAATATTTAAAATTGAACAACCTCAAAAAAAAAGCAATTGGAACTAATTAGGTCTCATGATGCGGTGGCTGAGAATCATAGGACCCCTCTCCTGGATCACTGTGGCTCATTCCAGCATTCCGCCTCGTAATCCCTAACACCTGTTGCTTGTTTTGCGAGTTTGTCTCTGGTTTTGTTTTTGGCCGGATTTCACACAATTTTAGAGCCGTGTTTCCAGGTGTGCGTCGTTAGTGCTTGTCCTGCTTTTTTACTTTTACCTGTCTTTTACTTTTACCAGTCGATGACTGGTTGATGGAGTCTGCAGTTTGCTAATTGTCCTGTCTTATGATCTCTGCCTCTCTTAAATTCATCCAGGGAAACTACTAATCTAACTTCATTTATTAAATAACAAGCATAATGCCTTTTTGGTTGATTTAATATAAGGTCTAACATTTTACTGAATTTAAGGATGAGACAATATCGCTGCATTTGTTAACTTGTTAAAAATTTGTTTAAAAAACCTGAAATAGCAAAAACAGCCAGCTCTTATTTGGGAACCTTGTGTCAGTGAATGTCTGTCACTAGTGGAGAACTGCATTATGGCAAGGGGGTCACTGAAGAATCTAAAATAGAAGATTTGACTTGGTTTTGATGTTTTTATTACTTTAAAATGTGGAAAAATAAGCAAAATCCTCTATGAGCTTGTCCATACTTTTGGCTGGTACTGTATCTGTCTGTCTCCATCCGTCTCCATCTATTTGTTTATTTATCTACCAGTCCCTCCATTCACTCCTCTCTTTTCAGTCTTCTTCTTTCATCCAGTCCTGCCATGAACAGACTGGGAGATTTCAAAAGGCCGAACTGTTTCTGCGTCGCTGGCAAGATGTTTTCCATCGTTGTCTTTGTCTCTTGTGCCTTTGGGCTTTTTCTGGCTCTTTGTGTTTCCAGCTGTTTGTAGTTTTTGGTGTGCGCTGTCTGACGCAGCCGTGCCGAGCCAGCTCAGAGAGGCATGCGTGCCAGCAGGCTGACTGTCTGCTGAAGAATTTCTGCGCTTTGAAAACATGTTGCCATGGTTACGGGTAACACCACACTTTCTGTGACTTTTTAAAGTGCTGTCTCGATAATAAGACAAACATCCATGTTACGAATTTTGTATATTAGCAGTAGTACTGTATATAAAATAAAGCACAAGTACGTAAAACAAACAACTGTTCATTTTTAGGATTGAGGGACTAAGTGTACTTAGTAGCTTAGTAAATAGTGGATCTAATATCATTCTCAAAAATGAACACTGTGCCTCTAAAAATGTGCCACTATTTTATTTGTTTCTCTCCTTATACCTCAGCTTCTGTATCAGGAAAGCACAAAATCTGCCATTCAGCTTTCTAACTACACAGAGCTACAATCATCCCTGAATTCCCCCCTTTCTCTTTCACTCAGCCAACACAACAGGATGAGCTTCATAAAAGTTCAGGAAGGGGTTTTATAACAGAACTTTATTTAGTACAGTGACTGTAGATGAAAACATGCAGAGCATTCCTGCTTCTGGAACTGTAGTGTTACTGGCTGGTGCGTGTCTCTGTAAAGCTCTCTGGCATTGCTGCGTTCTTTATGTTGTAATATTAATAGTTGTTCTGCAGGAACATGGATGAGGAGGCTGAGGGTGGAGTTAAAAGGTGTGGCATTCGGCTGGATGAGGTGGCACATATCCTGCAGCAAGCACAGCTCATTTCCTCTGTAAGACCAACTGTTAACCCTTTAAAGGGTTTTCCACGTCTCATGGAGGTTTTACAGCTCCTCGCTTTTTTAATAAGTCTTAGATATAATTAAAGTCTAAAAGCTTTTTTACTCACTCCACAGTCCATATAAGATAATTATGGCAGCAGCCTGTTTTGCCTTCATTGGTTTTGTGATGTCATTTACGCATTCGCTGTTGTCGGAAGAAAACCTCGAACATGGGGAAGGAAAAAAAACGTTTACTTTTAACGAAAGTCATTCTCAGCACTGCAGTAACACTGGTGTGGTGTTGGCGGTGTGTTAGTGTATGTTGTGCTGGTCTGAGTGGATCAGACAGCAGTGCTGCTGGAGTTTTTAAACACCTCACTGTCACTGCTGGACTGAGAATAGTCCACTAACCAAAAACATCCAGACAACACCGTCCTGTGGCTGGATATATGACCAACACTAACTGTGCAGCAGCAGATGAGCTATCACCTCTGACTTCACATCTACAAGGTGGACTGACAAGGTCAAGTGTCAGAGTGGACACAGTGTTTAAAAACTCCAGCAGCACTGCTGTGTCTGATCCACTCGTACCAGCACAACGCACACTAACACATCACCACCACGTTAGTGTTACTGCAGTGCTGAGAATGATTCACCACACAAACAGTACCTGCTCTGTGAGGGTCCATGGGGGTCCTGACCACTGAAGAACAGGGTAACAGAGTATCAGAGAAACAGATGGACTACAGTATAGCAGCTATACAGTAAGTGGAGCTGATAAAATGGACTATGAGCGTAGAAACAAGGAGGTGGTCGTAATGCCGAGTAGAAATGACCAATTTTTTCCCAAGAATTTTTTTTTCATTTAAACTTTTAGAAACTCTAAAGAATCTTTTTTTTTATTATTATTTTTTTTAGTTAGTTCACAGGTAGACTTTGTGTTGAATCAGGTGATTGCGTGATACAGGGGTGCCCAATCCTGATCCTGGGGATCTACCACCCTGGCGAATTTAGATCTCACACGCCTGGTTCTAGTTCTCAAATCCTCCCTGAAGGCCTTCATCAGGTGGATCAGGTGTGTTGGACAGGGGCTGGAGATGAGCTCTGCAGGGTGGTAGATCTCCAGGACCAGGATTGAGCCCCCTGGTGTAGCCAGGCGGCCACTTCTAGGTTTAGATCTTAAATGGTTAAAGAGATGAGAAGAAGTGTGCGTCAGACAATAGTTCAACACGCACGCTCAGCATACATTCTGTTCCTAGATACAAACACGCGCAAACATGTATAAACAACTTTAAACCTGCGATAGGCCAGTATCTGAGTAACACGCACACTCGAATGTGCTATAAATACACGCACATTCTCATAGTTGTTAAATTCTCTATATCTAACTGGCCTTCAGTGCAGACTGAAATAGGCCCAGCCAGCTGACCGTAAGCCTCTGTACCGGGCCAGTAAAGGGTAAACAGCCACATTACCCTCTGTCCAATGTCAATCGTTTATAGAACAGTCCTGTTTAATCTAAGCCTTTTATTAAGCTGCCAGCAGCCAAACTAAGTGAACTTAACATTGTTCTTAAAGGTTGTTCAGAATTAGACATCATATTAAGATGCGAGTTGGCGAATACAGAAACCCAGATAATATGCAGCTTCCCTTTGAACTGCTGGTTATAGTTTGGAAAATGTTTACAGTTTCTTAAAAGATTCACATTTATAACATTTTGCTGACACTCTTATCCAGAGCAACTTACACCTTGATCACTTTACACTGGTAGGCCAAGGTGGTGTTAGGAGTCTTGCCCAAGGACTCTTATTGGTATAGTGTAGAGAGCTGCCCTGGTGGGGGATGGAACCCCAGTCTACAGCGTAGAAGGCAGAGGTGTTACCCACTACACTATCCAACAACCACACAACAAAGCATTGTGTGGATCGTGAGCCATAAGTAGTCACAGTTTGACTGTGTTTACATGCACTTAATAATCTGATAACTGCAGAAAATCCGATTTTGTCAGTTCAAAGTGTTTACGTGCACTTGGGTTCTGTAAGCCAGTAAGCTCACAGAATGAGAGGTGATGTAAATGTAACGTAAAACTCAAACATCATTCTGTGGCTTTTGCTTTAAAACATCAAGTCACACTAGTGGAAAATATGAACCGACGTGATCTAGAAGAAAAAGCATATTTACGTTCTTCACTTTGTCAACCCTGAAATTGGTTTCAGCGTCACTCCAAATGTGTTTTGTTGCCATCTGCTTGCTACTTCTGGGGCAGCGGTGTGTTACATAGGCAGACTGAGAAAACCGAAAGAAATCAGAGTAAGGGTACACATGCAGTGAGAAGTCCTGATTACTAAGCTAAAATCCAGCCTCTTTATCAAATTCGTTATCAGATTTCTAGGCCTTAATCTGGTCTAAGAAATCAGTGTGCTGTTTACATGATCACTTGAATACTCATATAACTGCTGAAGAATATTAAGTGCATGTAAACGCACTCCTTGTCTAACCATCAATGCTGACGTCTGATTGGTTCTTTGGGGTGTGTCAGTGAGAAGCTGGTTTGAGGGAAGTGTCAGAGAAGGTTTGGTGGGTAGGCAGGAAGCTGTTTATGAAAGAGAAGTGAATGTTTGCCAGAGGCTACTTTTATCAACCTGGAGGCTGCAGAGGCTCACTGACTTATCAGAAGTAGACCGTGTTCAGTGTTTGCACATGTTGACCACTTCCTCACTTAATCATTTTATAACCTGTGGAATGTGCTTTATGGTGCCATTACAGTGATTTGGACTTCAGTGTGAAGAAAAAAGAGGCCTGGAGAGTTTGGCAATAAATGAATAAATAAAACCATTGCCTTTACTAAAGAACCCTTGAAGAAACATTGCTTCTTTTTTTTTTTTTAAGAGTAGTTTTTTAAAGAAAAACGCTAAATTGGCACAAGCCAATTCAGAAGGTTTCAATAGCACTAATACATCTTCAGAACCACTAATACAACTTCAGAACCACTTGGTATTGGGATAGGTGTTACAGTGCCATCTCCAGTTTTAGCTGTGCAGCTTTCTTTTGTCAGTTTTTCTAGATAACAGCTTGTCATACAGTGTTGGAAACCACATAAGCTTGTCTGTTAATTCATTCTATGCAGTTTGAGGCAAGCAAGTGGTGATTTTAGACACAATGCAAGTGATGAGCTGTAAGCTTTAATCATGTGCTAGCTACAGTAGCCTCATACCTCCAGAAACGTATGGCCTTTTCCATGCTGAGCTATTACTTTAATGCAGGGTTAGATGAATCAGCCCTTCGCCAAGTGTGCACTTTGGGACTTGCTCACTTTCTACCTAAGCAAACTTTGCAGCGTTTGGATATAAAGCTCCTGAAGAAATTACCACAAAATAACACTTTACTGTCAGGCCTTATAGATGAATGAAGCTCGAGTGTAATCTGGGATACTGGTTTTATGTATGAGACCTTCTAATGTCTTTCTCTGTGGTTGTGAGCAGATGGGTGGCGTTTGAGAACGCTGCGTTTTCCGGTGAGCTGTACGTTCTGGAGAAGGGTCTGTACGGAAGCCCGGAGGACTGGGGCGCTCGAAACCACAAGATTTCCTCCCTCCAGCCTGTGTTTCTGGTAAACACCATCTCATACATTCTTCTGGCTTGTACAAACATTTGGACACAGCTGTATGTTTTGTGTACATTTTGATCTAAAGAAAAGTGTTTACATGCTGTAAAACACTCGGCTGTAAAACACTCAGCACAAACATTAACACAAACATCTTGACATTTGTTTTGAACTTTGAAAAATGGTGAAATGTACAGTTGGAAAGTGCTATCAGCCTAATTACTATGTGAGGCTTGTTGTTAAAAATCCAGTTTTTAATCCATAAAACTTCAGGTTTTGGGGTTGTAAGATACCCACACAGTAGATACATTCAAGTTTTATTTACTGTGCGAGATTTTTGTTTATTTTTAAGTATTGCAAAGATTTCTCAGTGTTCTTTTGCCTTTTTTTTCTTTCGCAGGATCAGACAGGAGGGCTGCCTCGATTTAAGGTGAGCTTGAGTTTCATATCATGTTTGTCTTGTTGTATCGTTGCTGTCCAAAGAACAACTTTCATTTCCATTCATCATCATTTTCACTTAATGTTAAGGAGAGCCACTGTGTTTGTATGATGTTTAAGATTAAAAATGAACTGACATGGATATACGTTGTTTGTTTTGACAGCTACAATATTACAACAACTTTACAGTTGCTTTAATATGTTACAGTGCATTTTGTCTTCTTATGCAGCCCTAATATCAGGCAGCTGATGACTTGGAATGCTGGTTTTTAGCTATAATTACTAATTACCTGGTTGTTACTGTGTTGAGTTTAAGTGACTGTAAGGAGGTAAAGTGAACACTCATCTGCAACTTTATTATAACCCTCCTAGTACAAGATAAAGTGAAGGTTTAGTGTAAAGTCTCTTGTGCTGTAAATAACTTGGATATGATACGATGATGGATTTGATTGCTTTATGATTTTAGATCCAGTTGTTCTCTGAGCCTGGCTTCCAGGGAGACGTTGTGGTTCTAGAGGAGAGTTTGGCATTCCTGCCAGACGGGTTCTGCCCTCGCTCCTGTAAGGTTCTAGCTGGGAAGTGAGTACCAAGGAACATTTTTCTCCAGTATTAACCCTTTCCTCACTCTCATAACTACACTACTACCATTACTGCCACAGTGGCTCTGAATAATTCATAGTAGCTCCTGAATGATGAGAAGCTTGGAGTTTAAGGGGTGAAGCAGTGAAGAGAAAAAGCTCCCTGAAGGTTGTTGAGTTGTTATGTACATGAAGTGAATATCATTAGAATAAACAGTCGTTTTATGTATTGCAACCATTTTGTATGTACAGATGAGCTTTCATAGTAAATCTGAGCATTTGTTTAACATCATAAGCTCAGGAGCACGTCTAGGTTCACTGGTGGCTTTGCATAGTAAATTAAATGGCTATGTTTTTTTTTGAAAGCATGGTGACCCCTGGTTCCCATCACCACCACTGCAGCTAAGAGACTGTAAGATTCTTTACAATGAACAATTTCATATCTAACCAATCTGAATGACTTTGCATTGTAATGCCGTAATTCTGCATACATTTTTTAAAAAATCCGAGATTCACAAACCCTATAAGCCAGTTTATGTAAGATTACATATCAAACCAATTCAGTTTTTCAGTAGTTTCAGATGATTCCTTCTTTAAACTCTGTCATGCAAGTGACTGGAAAGCACTCCAACTCTGAGCGCACTGACCAGTCAATATCAAGGACACTGTCTCATTAGTCACCAGCAGAGGAAACGCTAGTTCTGACTGTTGTCGGACACCCGGAGCTGTAAAACACTCGGCACAAACATCTCGATGTTACATTTGTCTGAGGTTTGTTATTTGAAACTGACAAGAAAAAAAAGTAGTGATGCCACGTTTTTAAAATACACTGGGGCTGCTTAGATTTACAGGGAGCTTGAGTTTCATATCATTATGTTTGTTTTATCCTGTCATCACTGTCCTAAAAAAATGGCACAAATAAAGGCCAAAACTTTAAACTTTTAATGTAAGTTAAGGCTAAAATGTTTTATTCCAAGTGTTTTGTAGAATAGCACTGTACTAAACAGAGCTAATTGTGCCCACTTCGTAATGAAACATGCTGCCTGTCAGTGTTATTGAAGTACTGATGATCCACGGGTTAGAAAAAGCTTAGAAAAGCTTTATGTGACGTAGTCACACATAAATCAGAATTTTGGCCATCATTGCTTTAAGTAGCGCCCTGCGATGGACGGGTGGTCTGTCCAGGGTGTATCCTGCTTCCACCCAATGACTGCTGGGATGGGCTCACCCCCACCCCCCACCCCCACAACCCAGAAGATAAGCATCTTAGAAGATGTGTGTGTGTGTGTGTGTGTGTGTGTGTGTGTGTGTGTGTGTGTGTGCGCGCTTAAAGAAGCTACATTTTTTTTTCTTGTTTGTGTTTCAGCTGGGTGGCGTTTGAAGGGTCTCAGTTTACAGAGAACATGTACGTACTGGAGGAAGGAGAATACAAAGACGCTGAGGCTATGGGCTGCCTGAGACCGGACTGTGCCCTCCGCTCGCTGCACACTGTAGGACATGTGAGTACAGAGCAAGACAGAGAAGCACAGGAGAGATGAAGACAGTGGAGCTGAAAAAAGAAATAGAGGAGAGAAGAGAGAGAAGAGAACAAGTAAAAGAGAAAAAAGATTTAAAATGGGGCACGAAATGAGTGGAAGAGGGGCAAAACCACCCGTTTGTGTCACAAACGTTTTATTCTTCTACCGCATGCAGCCTCTGTGAGAGCCCGCACGTGATCTTCGGCTGTAATCATAAGCATCTGTTTCTCTGCCTTCTCTTTTCTGTTGGGCAGGAGTTTTCTCTTCCCTCGATCACTCTCTTCTGTAAGCCGAGCTTCAGGGGGCGTAAGGTGGTGTTGACAGACGGAGCCATCAGCCTATCGCTGGCTGGGATTGATGGGCGGATCCAGTCCCTGTTGGTGAACGGAGGAATGTGAGTGGCACATCTTGGAAAATTCCACATACAGAAATGTGGCCAAATGTAGTCCTGCCACTGATTACAGAGCCTGCGTCTATAATTTGCCTGTGAATGTAAACCGTTGGCTCAAGTAAAGCTTTTTAATTGTGAACATGTGACACTTGCACTTTGCCTAATGACCAAAATACCTGTACGGCTCAGTTAGTTGACAATCCAGTTTTTTTTTTTTTTAAAACCAGCAGCCAATTATGTTCGCTAGGAAACGGTCTTCACTGGAAGTAGGATGTTGTAAGTTGGGATGGAGCCTGTAATGTTTTCACAGTCAGGTTCTCAGGGCGTTGCAGCTGCACTAAATGTCTGGCGGTGGTGTGAAGATCACACTTTGACATAATCACTCATGACACGGGTGCAAAGGATTGCAAGATAATTCTCTTTTGATTTTCGATGTACCCTGTCAGTGTCATCAGGATGGCTGAAATGATTTTTGAATTCTGATTAGTCGGGATGATGATGGTTTGTATGATAATACATTTGAAATTCTCCTGCTGGCCTTTTCTAATGAGCTCTTGAGCTGCTTATTGATCTGATGAAGACGTCTAATTTTAGTTGTACTGTCATTATTCTGATAACTGGTGTATTCAAAGCTGGTGTGTGTTCTGTATTTGTACACTTTCCCTGCTATTTATACCTTGTGCTCCCTGGTGAAGCCAAAGATAGATTTCCAGAAATGGACAATACAGTTTATTCTATTTTGTTCTATTAAATCATCAAAATAATTGGTAGATTACTGAGTCACTAATAGAATCATGCAGGACAGACTGTTTATCTTTATAGCCAATACACTGCACATTTTTCTTCCCTGACCCAGAATAGGCCGGTCACGGTCATGAAATCCCATATAAATAACTGCAGTTATCTGTTTGCCTTTTTGTTTATTGTAAGCCGTTATTAAAGTGGCCAATTTGGCTGATTAGCTATCTTCCGTCCTCGCTGTCGATACTAAGTAGGTGAAAGTGGTTATAACTGTAGTAATTAATGGCAGAAACAGTTTGAGCTGAAATAAACAAACATTACTCTCAGCTGCCTGCTGAGGGTGTTACAGCACCTAGCTCAGGGGTCGCAACCCAAATGTTAAGATCCTTTTTGTCCTTTCAACCCAAATCAATCCATCTTGGGAGCCACAACATTTAATGTCCATTTTATTGGTGTAACGTTTTACCATCTTGGCTGTAAATCTGTCTCAGTATTGCGTTGATGTTCTAGTATAGACTAAAATATAGCGGAATCACAGACTTACTTTCCTCTGCTTTAAGCTTTAGTTGCCTTTCTCGCATCTCTGGCAGGAAACTTTCCCACAAAAGTAGAACAGTTTCTTGTTAAACGTCTCTCAGCGTTCGTTTTTTTTTTACGAGGCTTTAGAGAGCTTCTCATTCACCAGGTACTTGTTCAAATTTTTCTGTTTCACCTTAAATGCAAGTACAACTGCTGCAACATTTAAGGTGGAATGGGAAAATTCCCACGAGAAAGTGACTTCCGCTTTGCGACTTCTTCTTAGTGTTTGACCGTTTCTCATTGCAGATTAAACATATCAGGAAACCAGTTGAGTGCTTATAAAAAAACCAACGATTCATCACCAAATTATGGATGTTCGTCTTAAATCTCCCTCTTTGCCTTTCCGTTAGCTACTAGCTAGGCAACGTTGTTGTCCGTGCTGCTACGGTGACCAGCAGGCTGAGCGCCAATCTTCAGGGTTAAAGGGTGAATCAGCAGCTCTACATTAACTCCAGAGTTTAAGACCATTTACTGTTCAACTGTGTTGAACGATCAGCAGAGCTTTATTTTACTGTAAAGGAGGATTATTTTATTATTAACCTACAAATCTAATTCCGCTGTGGAGCCGCAGCCGGGCAGTGAAAGAGCAGCAGACGTAGTCGGAAGTTAGACTGCGTCGTTTTTGTTAGACTCGTGTCCCATTTACGTTTTCTGCTTTTCTTTTATTTACGTGTATTTGCCAGCAGATTAAACACACCCAACTCACATTGTCTGTAACGGTGCAAACGTATGATTATCAAAGCTAACAACTGTGGAAAATCCGTGAAATCAACTCAGATAATTGTAAGTGCTTTATAATTAGCTGATAAATTTAGCTGGATCACAGACAGTAAATGTATAGCATACATTTATAATTTAGAATATTATGCATTAATTCTTATTAATGTTTTCAGGTGGGTTTTATATGAAGGGAAGAACTTTCATGGTCGTCAGATTTTACTCCAGCCCAGTGAAATTGGCGACTGGCGGAAATTCAGTGGCTGGCAACATATCGGCTCTCTACGTCCATTACTGCAGGTAAGAGGTTTTAATCATTATTACTTCATTTCACAGCTATGTCTTCATCTTGATCTTCCGAGGCAGTTTTTCTCGTACCAGTCCTCAGATGGTCCGGATTTTGGAAACCATGCAGATAGAGGAAAAATGTGGTCTGTCTGGGGACACGTTTGAGATCCAGTGTTCTAAGACATTTGAATGGAGTATCAAAACAATTCATTAACACAGAGAATAAAAGAGTTCAGAATGGTCCTATAATGAAATGATGAAATGGGTCGTGTGTTGTGGGAAACGTTGACAGGTTTAGGATTCCCGCCAGTGTCTGTGAATTCTTGTGTTTTGGATGCTATTCTCTGCAGAGTTCTCCCGCACACGCTTCTGTTCTCCGTTTCTTTGTGTCTGAGTCATGACACCGGTTGACTGCCAGCTTGGAATGTTAAGGGCATGCATGTCACTTTGCGTGTGTTTGGTCTGACTGGTGGTTGTGTACTGAGGTGTGAAGCATAATTACATGGGAACTAGAGGCGGCAGGGCAGGGCTACTTCAACAGGTACATGTGCAGTTAAAATCCACTCAAGTCCAGGTTTTGCAAGGCCCTGCAGGAGTCGAGGTCACCACCTCTGGTTTTGTCTCTTTAGTTTATGGCAAGCCTGGGGACGGTCACGTCTTTGCTAACGTGAAACTATGCACGGCATTTGGTCCTGAGGGTTGGTGTGGGGAGGACTGGTTTTTTACTTATTTAAACTTTTTCATGAACTGCTCCTCAATTAATAAACCATATTTCATAACACACATAAAGCTTTTAAAACAGTAGGTATGATGTGCGTGTGTGTGCGTGTGTGTGCGTGTGTGTGTGCGCCCCAGCAGAAGCCTGTGTATTTCCGCTTGCGCAGCGCAGAGACCGGGTGTGTGATGTCCTTGTCCGGGCCGCTGGACGACATAAAGCTGCTGAGGGTGCAGGTACTGGATGAGAACGGAGGAGATGAACAAGTCTGGCTCTACCAGAATGGACTGCTGAGCTGCAAGGTACATGTTTCAAGTGTACGTGTGGACCAAGAGGCCACAGCACGGCAGTGTTCGGCCTCATTTACCTCATTTATAGGGGCAAAATGGAAAAATATATCCAGTGTTACATCTGTTGTAAACATGCCTACTGAGGTCCTGCGGTGATCCCACAATAGTGAGATTATCTGTTTTAAACGCTAAGAAAACCTTTCTAATGCATCCTGAAAGTGCTGTGTGCCATGTTTTTGTCTGCATTTCGACAGTTTCCTTTTAGACATAAATAACACTCCTTAGTTAGTGCAGCTTAGATCAAGCTTTTGAACCTGAGCCAGAAGCAGATAAGTGTTTTTTTGCTTGGCCCATATCCACATACATACTGCTATGCACAAGCTCATGTTTCGGAGCAGGTTAGTGAATTCCTAGGAATGTTTTTATGAAGGTAAAGGTGGGTTTGGAGGAATTAGGGCGAGGCTGATCTGAGCCGACTGCTGCAAGCTTTGAAATGTGTGATTTTTAACATTTTTTTTTTTTTTTTTTTTGTAAGCTTGTGCGAGAAAATGCAGCACTGACTCCTCCTTTTTCTCCCGGAGTAGTTTGTGGAAGATTGCTGTCTGGAGCCGTCGGGCAGTGTGATGATGGCGGGTGGGCGACTCAGCGTTTCCCCTGAACCCGGCAAAGACAATCAGTTCTGGAACATCACAGCGGACGGTCTCATACGCTCCAGCCTCAAGCCTGAACTGGTGCTGGAGGTTAAAGGTGAGTGAATGTAAAGGTGGGCAATATGGCAACAACACCGCAGCCCAGGAAAACATTCCCTGTACCCAGTATGCACCACCACATTTTACTATTCTGGGGTTGCTCCTTGAAATAGTTGTGCTATGTTTATTTAAAAAGATTTAAATGATCATGATTAATCGCATGATCCTGGGTAGTTCATATTTTGTCAAATCTGACAGTGTGTTTGTTTTTATAAACTATATATATATATATATATATATATATATATATATATATATATATATATATATATATATATATATATATATATATATATGGAAACCTCATATCTCCAGTTTTTGACACAATTTGAAAATCCTGACCCAGAATGACTTGGAAAAAAATTCTAGTTCCATTGACTTACATTCAAACTACAATATGTTTTTACCTTCTCCTGTGAAGTTCCCATTTTGGAAATGTAAGGTTTTCTTCCGACAACAGCGAAATGTAGACATAGTCGTTTGTTGACTTTAACCCCTCACTGTCTTGTTTGCCTTTGTGTTTGTTTTCCACCTGTTTATCTCCTCCAAGCACTGTCCAGCATAATCAGAGGTACTAAAGCTTTAAAAGCCTTTTAAAAACTATTAGAATGAGACTGAGGAAGAACTCACGCAAGCTGAGAGATGGTCTGTAGGGTCAAACTAGGAAAATGTGTTATTAAATTAGTGGCATTAATAATTAATTGCATTAACTCGCCCTCAACTTTGACAGGCCAGTTTTTTGTAGTGGGAGAGAGAATCAAGCAATTGGTAAAATAAATTGATAAAGGAAAATAACAATAATAAAAGAATTATGAATGATGTCATAATGGGCCGTCATCCAATTAGATGCGTGTTACTAAGCAGTTACTAGCTACTAGTATGTAGTTACAATACACTGACTGTTGTTTAGAGGCTCTATGACACGGGTAGTTGTTCAGTGTTTTACAGAGGTGTGTGTGTGTGTGTGTGTGTGTGTGTGGATAAGCTAACACATGCACATGGGCATGTCTGAGGTTGTATATGTGGAGTGTTTTAGTTGTTATCAGTCAGAAAACACTCCCTGCTGAAATGGCAGCCTTGGTATGATGAGGCTGATGACAGGGTTCAGAACACACCTTAAGACTTTTACTTCGGGGATGGTCCGGCCTGTTAAGACAGCGACCAGCAGCACAACCACACCTTGTTTAATGGCATTTGTACTTTTAGCAAGGAGGCAGCAGTTATTGCTCATATACACTGATCAAGCACACCACCCTGTGGCCATAGTTGGTAATGCATTTGAACATTTATATCATTCACCGACAGGTGGCATTTGAGGCCCATAAGCTTTTAATATGGCAATAGTGTTGTAGTTTAAAGGGGAGTTACACCAAACTTTGTGTAATTTAGTCGTTGATATGTAAACAAAGTCATTCAGAGTGGCTTGATGTGAAATGATTCATTGTAGAGACACTCGCTGACTGACTTTCCTTCACAGGAACCGGGGGTCATGATGGGCCTACAGTACAAATATAGCCATTTTATTTACTATGCAATGAGTTTTTATATAGTGATGCTAAAATAATAGATCTAAAGAATATAATCTTTCTGTACTTAAAAAAAATAAAGTTTTAGGCCAAAACCTTTTCATAACTATTGTAAAATCATGTGTGAGGCTCCGCTTTGTGTAATAACTTTGTGAGGGAGCTTTTAGAGGCATTGAACTCGACAGATGTTCTGGTTCCCATCACCAACATTGTGAACAATTCTGACTCGCTACAAAGAGCACAGCAAACCAGTCCGAACGACTTTGTTTGCTTTGTATTGTTGTAATTCTGCATTTTTTCAAAAGTCAGTGGAATTTACTCTTTAAAGCAATAAGCCTGTTGTGAAGCGACATAAGCCGTGTTTTTCAAGGTCCCAGCATAATTTTCTAATTTTAACTTTTTTTTAACCCATTTTCCTGACTCTAGTGCCTTTAATCCACTATTAATCCACTAATCTGAGCAAATACAAACTGACAGTTTACATTTTTAATGTTTTTCGGCACATTTAATCTAGACTCCAGCTGGTGTGTGCATAATAAGTATCTTACAACAGCTTTGAATCAGAGTTGTTATTTAGAACTATTCATATTTACGTGCATAAAAAAAGAGAGTTTTCAATCTCTTACACTAACCAACCTGTTACTAAAACATCCTCTTTTCCAGGTGGTCAGCAGTATGATAAAAACCAGGTGATTCTGAACACGTTTGACGAGATGAAGACCAACCAGAGGTGGACGGTGGAACTACTATAATTGCTGGACATATACCTGACTGACCTCCAACTGTGAGGCGAAGCCTAAGGAAAGCAGTGCAATATCTCCAGTTGTGGGCCCTGTGGTGGCTATACAGAACAATTTAAACCATTACAGTAGGTCCTATTGCAGAGCTCTTCAAATGGCTTTGAGAACAGAGTTCGAGAGGAACGCCGCATGCCAGGCCGCATGTCGGGAGGCTGCAGAGACGTCACCGACGTCCAAGGACTACATCAAGGTTGTTCAAGAAATCTTGTTAATGTAGGCTGTAAAGACTTTTCTAGTAATAGCCTGAGTTTGTCCTGTTTTCAGGCTCTTTAAGTTCCCTTAAGAATATTCTTTTTTTAAGCATTCAGAGTCCAGTATTCCCAGTGGACCTAAAGCCCTGCAGTAAATGAATGTCACTTATGTAATACCTCAATATGGCCACTGGTGGCACTCAAACACCACTTTATGTGTATGGACCTGTCTGGGAGGCTGGAGCTTTCTCAAAAAACATGCACCTGGTAATGAATTAGTAACCTGCCCCTGACTAGAAGCAGTCATTTCCCCGCTACTCCACCCATGTGTCAGTGTTATACTTAATGAGGTATATGACAAAATCAAGACTAGTAAAATCTGTTCTGTGTTCTCGTCCCGTTTCCTTTAGAAAGTGCCTTACTCTATTTGCAGTTGTTACACTCCATGGTTTACTTCCATATATGAAATGTGTCTTGTTGTATATTTTCTAAAGCTGTAAAGATAACCATTACATTTTATTACGAATAAAATGTTTTATTTCCCTGATTTTTCATCCATAATCAATATTGAGACACCCCAAGTGGAAGCGATTGGAAATGGCGATATGAAATGCCTGCATACGAGTTATTTATATCATTTACACTCCCAATACAGACTTAATACAACATGACAGTTACTTCAAAATCCTATTACCATTCAAAAGAGTGAAAAAGGTGAATTTAGGCTAACAGGAGAAATACAGGTCCCACAGTGTGTGCTGCAACTGGCATGATGTTCAGTTACTTTCATCAGAGCAGTGGCCATGAGGAGTGAGCTAAGCCCCATAACAGTGCAGGTACTGGCAGCAGTAACAGACAGCAGGAAGCGACAGCCCTGGGCTTCTAACTCTGACGGGCGATTCTTACGGATAATCACTGATGGTGTAATTTAGATGCAAGCGAGGCTCAATCTGTGTCTTTAAAACCTGCTCGTAGTTTCCAAGGTGACATGACTGAAGCCATCAGTGAGTTTACCATTTCTCCCATTTCTGTTGCCATGGTCACTCTTCTTGCTCCGTAGTAACGGTAACTACGATTTTTCCTCGGGCGTGGCCCTTCTCCACTTTCTCGAAGGCCTTAGGCACCTGAGCGAAGGAAAACTGCTCCTCCACGACAGCACGGATCTAAAGGAGAGAGAGAACATCAGAATGAGAACAGAAGAGCAATGAGACAAAAAAAAGAAGAGGGTTGAAAAGCATCCAGGGGCAGCACAGTGAGACAGTGAGAGGAGGGAAGGGAAAAAAGGGACTAATGTATGTATATTTTTAATATATACACAGTATGAATTCACTCATCTCACTGTAACCTACATATCGCTGCTGTCTGAGGAAAACCTTGTATCTCCAAATTGGTAACGTTACAGGAGAAGGAAAAAACTTCAGTCAATGGAACCAGAAATTTTCCCGTGTCATTTTGGGTCATTTCTTTTAGGCCATTCATCATAAAATTTACAAACAATGTAAAGAGTAACAGATACTTTCAAATTATGTCAAAAAGGGAGAAGATTTTCTTCTGACAGCAACGATATACATCTTTACAAACACAAGGAATAGACAGTGCTGTTGCATTTCAGGTGACTGGCTGGCGTGAAGTCAATTTCTAAATTTCTAAAGTTTACACCAAATGTAGCCGATCACCCCAGACATGTTTGGAGTGTGAGGTTTGCAGTGGAGGCTAAAGAAACTTGGCAAGTAATGGGAGTTTATGTACATGGATTAGCTTTGTATGAACTGGAATGCGTGAATTAGCACACGTTTGCTTGAAACCATATGGAGTTGTTAAATACTCTCCAATAGACTCGCGCATGTGGTTTCTGATACTGTGACATGGCCAAATGTATAGCAAATAGCAAAAAGCGGCAGAAGCAGCCGGCAAACAGCATGTTAAAAAATTCTGTTACAGATTTATGTTTTGGGTCAAATCAAAATTGTGCAAATTAGGTTTTTGGCCAAACTGTTACTCTAAATGTTCAGCTGAATCTTTGCTGCTCTAGCACAGAAAAACAGGGATATACGAGGCAGAAAGACGTAGGGGGCCAGAGGTCGATGACTCCACTGCACTCTAAAACAACAACTGCACCAGCACATGATGATGAGGCTGAAGCGTTATCAGCCTCAGCCATCGCCGCGGTTCTCTGCATGGAGAACTCAGCCATGATGTCATGGCGGAACTGAAGCTGGAACGGCCTGACGCAGGCAACATTCCTCTGGCGTCCACGAAAACAGGGCGACTCAGACACGCCCGAACAAAAGGGCCCGATTAGCGGGACTAGTGCTGGGATTATGGTGGCATTCCAACCGAGCGAGTGGAATGGCCCACCAACCGCCCTCTGACTGCCTCTCGTTTTTTCTGTAACCCTTTTACACCCAGTGTCTCCCTCACTCTGTCTCTCCGTTGCCATTTCTAGCTCTACAAAATATACTGTCGATTTTTTTTTTTTAGGATCAAAACCAAGCAAATGTTCAATTTCAAAACAGAAGCTCTATGTAAAGCTTATTTAGCCCTCATGTGATACTCAGATTTACTAACGTCTACTATCTTTGACCCAATTTAAACCTCTGGGAAGTAAAGTTTTGGTGGGAATTCTGGTACCTCCTCCATGTGGTGTGAACCGTCTGTGTTTCTCACACTACTACAGGTGTGGTTATGTTAGATTATATATATATATAAAGATTTTTACTCACTTTCCACCTGTGTAAATGTGATGTGACATTAAACATGATTAGATTTGATTTGATAGCTTAAATGTTATCTTAGCAAGTAGGCTACAGACCAGGTCACACACAGGTTCTAGGTACAGGTTCTATTCCAACTAACTAACTAACCAACACAATTATAGACCATACAAAATCATGCCTGAGAAAACAAGTCAACTGGCTGGTGTTGGAATGACCGTGAGCCAAAATCAAATCTGTTCTGTAGTGTTTTAGCCAAGCCACCGACACCTTAGTTAGCACGCCAAACGTGCCACGCGCCACAGAACAGGCTCAGTCCCAGCTAACTGAAATTACACGTTCAGAGGATAACTTCTCACAACAACTGGGGTGTTTAGCTGTTAGCAGTTGCTAAGCTACTGTCATGAGTAGTGTTTTAAAGCATTTCCTGGACCTGATTTAGCAGCACATTAGACGGAAAGAGTAACCACAACAGGAAAATACAGCTGCGGGAACCATTTGGCTATTCAGTGGAAAAGGGGCTTTTGAGATCAACAGCATCTGTCAGACACTTTTAGACGGGAATGTATGTTGGATGTGTTTCCGTCCTTGGTTATGACCGATTTCATGCAAATCTTGCGGAGAGGTTCATCCAGGTTTTCTGGTCCTAAATTCTCATGTGGAATTAATGAGCTAGTTTGTAAACTGGGATAGGTGGTGGGGATAGTGTAGTGGTTAACACCTCTGCCTTCTACACTGTAGACTGGGGTTCAATCCCCACCTGGGCAAACACCCTACACTATACCAATAAGAGTCCTTGGGCAAGACTCCTAACACCGCCTTGGCCTACCTGTGTAAAATTATCAAATTGTAAGTCGATCTGGATAAGAGCGTCAGCCAAATGCCGTAAATGTAAACATAAGTTACCTATATTTTAACCCATCCTCATCAGAGAATATACTTCTGCACATTTTGCACAATTACTGACTGCTGGCTGAATTTAACACATTGAGAACACGTATAACAAAATGTGGCAAAACGTACAGCACATTTTATATTTTGTTTTATTTTTTCACTCAGGAAAAGGCCACATTAAAGTGTGTTCCCTGTAGAGGATGTGTTAACCACCTCAAAAATCTATAAAAAACTGAATTTGCATATGGCCACGCATCTTAAATAAAATAGTTCTATGTGGCTGATTTGCTTCCTCTTTTAGTCGCTTCACTGATCTCAATGGGAAATTTCCTTCTCAATAATGAGACATGAAGGAGGTGCAGATACGACAGCAGAGGGGAAATTAGAAGTTAATCAATCTTTCTTGGGTTTTACCTTTCCTGCATCCACCATTTCGCTGACGTCGTCCAGCGCTGGGCCACTCGGAGCGAAGAACCCCCATCGATAATGGACGCCTTTAGTTATGTGCTGTAAAATGAAAAGACAGAGCAAAACAGGGAAGATTTAACATTCCGAACTTTCATAGCTGTTATTTTACCACCACCATCATCATTTATTTAAAATGTCCATTTTTTGCGTTCCTAGCGTTTACAGATATATTACACTTGAAAAACAAAGTTACAATTTATTTAGATTTTAAAATAAAACGTTATTTTAACAAATACACCTCGTTGAGCCGTCAATTCAGCAGTACTGGTTTTAAAACTAATTATCTAGAATTCCGAGCAACGCAGAAGAGCTCGTCCCCACAGTCACGTGAAAAAGGTTGATATTTTGAAGTAAAAAAAACAAAAAAAACACATTTTTCTGCAATTTTAATAGCAATAATCTATATATGACTGACATATATGATTTAACTGACAAAGAAAACAAATGGCAAATAAATATTATAAAATATATAATAAAAGTTGTGGCCCCCACAAGTCGTGTAACTGGTGTTACCGCATAGCAAAAATCTCATACTTTGAAATAAAAATCACACTGATGACATCACCTGACTTCATTTGACCTGTTTTGTAAACTCTATGAAGAAAAGCACATGGTGAGTCCACATCGGAGATTTATCAGAGATTTTCTCATCTAGCTCATGATTTCATATGAAGATTTTAGCTGACCTACTTGTGACCTACTTTATTCTTAGGAGTAGAACACAAATAGATAAAACGACATATTTCAGTGGATGTTCCATGATTGACGACATGTGGTTTGACGCTGTGTAGCAGCCACTTAGTAAGATGCATTTTTCATTTAAAGTGTCTCTGGTGTTACTTTTATGACTCCTATGGACAGACAGAAAGTGGACGTGCCTGTAGAATGAGCCATATACATTACGTCCATACACCCCTCAGCATATCATGTGGGTTGCTGGTGCACAAGGTGAATCCAGCTCATTCCATCCACTTCCAATTTTATCCTTCTGGTTTCTTTCATTTTCATTCACTCACTCATGTGGGACCCATAGAAAAGGGCTAGAGTGAATAGGTGTATGGTGACAGACAAAGACGAAACTGGTTATGTGGTATTAGTGGGTTACTGGCTTGGCTTATCAGGTTACTTATGTTTAGGACTACATGATCAACTCTCTATGTGATGTGTAAGACTTGCAGAACATTAATCTCAGTTCTTCCTGAGTCGGAAATGCTCTCGTATGGAAACCAGTGAAATTATGACACACTACGTATGTTTTTATGAGTGTTTCAGCTCCAGCTGACAGCTGTCAGTATAAAATGCTTCTTTTAGCTTTTAAAAGGTAAAATCTTAAGGTGCATGCGCATCTCATGATGAGGCAGAAAGCAGTGGCGGATATGAGAGACTGGGTTTCCTGCCTAAAACCACAACATCCGGCATTTTAACACAATACAAAACTTTTACAGCAACAATATGTTTTCCAAAGATATTTCTGAAGAATATTTTTAAACAATAAAATGATCTTTATTTTAGCAGGAGTCTGCTGTTTGGTTCAACACCTGTAGTCATTTTACTTCATCTAATGGGCACTTTTTCCTAAGCAAAGTTTTTTTTCCCTTCTCTTATAGTAAAAGGTCATACTTTGAGCAAATATATTGTCAAGCAGCCTCAGTTCGCATTATGAGCCCGAACTATACATAAAAGGTCACTCTCAGTAGCTGTAAGGCTGGTTTCGATGGAGCCTCCTGAGATGTGAGCACTAATCTAAGATCAGATATGTCTCATTTTCAAGGTGACAGTAAAAGAAACAATGGGTGGCCCCACTGAACAGAAACAAGGACTTAAACAAATCAACAGGGTGAAAATTCTAGGCCTTACAGTCAGCCGCTGTTTTTAACCAGGTTTTACCAGCAATGGTGCCCGCTGATCGGTCTCTGCACCAGACTTTACGATGTAATATATGCAAATGATGTGCAACCAAGTATTACTACAGGAAATCTTGAGCATGCATGATAGCCTACAATTCTCTGAACCTCAAGAAAATGCTAAATTAAACTTGTTAATTAGTGCATAGATTCAATGCAAATGAAATGGCACATTGATTTAATTTCACTATTTTATATGGTTGTGACCAAAGCACCATATTTTTCAGAATCAGTCAATTTCAAGCTTATGTTGCAAATAAGCTGTACAGTGGGATATTATCTGACAATACTGTTTAAAGGCTTATATATGGATTATTCTACCAAATCGATTCAAAGTGCAGCCTCACAGTAAAAAATCTATTTATTATTATTCAGATATTTCCAAGAATTATGTTATGATCTATTTAAAATCTAGACGTTAAAGGATATATTAATAAGCTAAATACAGTATATCCAAAAACATCATTTATGAGATACTTTCTATTGGGAAATGCCTGTCTCAAACCATAACCCCTAAATTTCCACATGTGAAAATAATCTTTACTTTTTTCTGGGATTTTTTTTTGCAATTTTTGAGTGAAGCTGAAAGTTTTGAAATTTGAAATTTTTTAACATAAAAAACTAACTGTCCCACATCTTACATCACTACCAAAACAGAGTTTTAGTTCACAGGCGGAGTCTTATTTTAGCCATGCCCCTGCATTTTAGAGCAGGAAATAAAAGTATGAAAAAATGAAGTAAATTTGAAAATCTGTGTGTAACATTGAGGATTCTCATATTTTCTGCAGCCAAGTCACTATTTTGCATTCTGATAAAAGATATTATTTAAAAAAAATTTTTAACTGAATTAAATTTTAAACTATTTATGCGAGTACAACCATTCAAAGCCTATGTCTGCTAGTCATTTACTGGCAAGCTTGTTTGGTTTCAGCTCAAAACAAGATGTAATCACTACTGAAACATGTGGTGAAGCTTTGGGAGTGTTATGACCGTTTTGGTAGTGACACAATGCAATGTTCAAGCATTAGTTGTGTTAAAAGAAACATTATTAAGCTACAGGGTCACTCAAAGCAAAGGATCTTAGTCTAAAGTCTGTTAAAAGTCTGAAACGTGTTTTCAACTCTAACTTTGAATCAATTCGGCAAAGATCTCAATCATACCGAAACACTCACTTCCACTGCATCATAACATACACTGTTGTTCAAAAGTGTGGAATCACTATTTTCATTATTATGAAAGCAATTGAAGATGCATGTACAGGTTGACTTTATTAGGGTAAAATTTCAACTAAACATTAAGTAACTAATAAAAAAAGACATTTTAAATGAGTCCAAAATAAACAGACCTGTAGAAATCACACCAACTATTAATAGAACAAGTGATTCCAAGCTTTACACGCATTATGTGTATTGTATGAATAATCGTGAAAATCACTGTGAAATGCAGACTCAACACTGGAACGAAACTATGCAGAATCTCATGAACACTATATTATATGAATGCTCTTCAAATGCTGATTTAAGAGAAGACTCAGATGTGTGAAGTGTAAAAGAAGGACCCTTTTCAAGGGCAGAAGTTTTGGAGAGTGATGCATATATTACAGGTGTTAAACCTAATTGACTAAATGAGTTGGTCTATTCATTGCAGCCCATCTTCCTTTTTTCTGAATCATTTACTTTTGTATCTGCAGGCTAGCTGACTTCACACTACAGCAAACGTGTGTGGGTGCTTACTATCTGTCTTAAGAGACACTGTACCTTTCTCAGCAAATCACACAGAGGAAACCATACCGTCATCAGGTGGGTGCAGATTTGAGCTCTGAAATAAAAGGTGCTCGGTCAGGGCAGCGTGCATAGAACCCCCCGGAGGTAAATTTAGCCTGCTGCGTCTTCCCCACTCTCTCTTTCCACCCACAACACCTCCATTAGACTGAATCACTCTTCGTTTGTATAATAACAGGCATTGCTCACCTCTTCACCAGAACTGAACATGTGAAAACATCTGAAGGCTCTGAGGTGGGGCAACCCCTACAGAAACATCTCCCCCACTTTCACACAAATACCAGAACTTCTGGAAAAGCTAGAAATAGGGGTGGGCATCACAATACACCAATTGTTATTGCATGGGAGAGATTGTCACTGATGTGCAACGGACTAGGACTTGACATTTTCATTTCTTGTTTCACTATTGATTAAGCAGTGCTTCTTCAGAAGAGCTCAGTGGTACAGATAAAAGTCAAGCAGGGCTCGATAAAACTCTGCTCGTAACAAATCCCACCGATCAACCGGCTTGGTGACATTTGCAATCCCCATATACATCAGGAAAGATACAGAGGGCAGAGACTGCAGTGCAGGGTCATGCATTAACCCAAAGATCAGAAATACAGCATCATCTAAAATTAGTTTTATGCACATCGTGTAAAACAGGGCTTATCAAGCATGACAGCATTTCAGCACCTAAGCATGGTGAGTAAGTTAGTAAATGGAACAGTCTGGCGAATAGACCATGCAACCTTGGCTGAAGAAATGAGCAGCATTTTAATTTAAACACTTTCCTGTTATTAGGGTTGCTTTTATACTGATAAAGACTTGCTAGTCCACAGTCATGCAGGTATTTTCTGAATACAGCTTTTCTTTCTCTGCATTTTGGTCTTCCACCAACACAAGACCGTGTTTTAGGTCACTGCTGTCAAAGCTTTTGGAAAATGCTCTCCTAGGTGGGGTTTTCTATGGTTTCGTGTGGACAGATGTTTGACATCTGCACATGGTCTGGCATGCACATTTGAGTCTAGTTGTTAAAACCTCAAAAGTTCTTCTGTTTTGTTTTAATTTTTTCCCAAATATGATTTAGAGGACAGGGTAGGTGGCTTTACTGCTTAAAAGTAAGAAATGCACTTTTGCCTTTTCACGGAAACGATTAATCAAAGTCATAATGGACTGATTAACCCATTTACAGACCCAAGTTAGTTACTTGCAGCCCTAAATTCATTGTTATAATACAGTATCTCCCAATATATATATTACGGTATGAGGGTATCTGATATATAAGCAGGTATTAATAAAGTTTAAAAAATAATGCTTCCTAAATGCTGGTGTTCTCTTTTGAAAGAATGTGATTGTTCCGATTTCTTCTATTAAAATTACACTAATGGGAGCTTTACGCAGTATCATAAATGTTAACCAGACATTTTTGATATTTTTAACTGTTTTTTCTTCTTCTTCAAAACAATCAAAAGCTCCCGGCAATAAAACACACTTGCTGAGGTTTTTTTAATTGAGCAATTCGCCAGTTGATAAAACTAAATCATGTTACAAATGCCAGACAGACTGTGTATGCAAAAGACTGAACTCCCCCTGGTCCAACGACTTAACTGTATGAGCAATAAACGTAATGTAATGTTTCCCAGCAGAGCAGACATTTTAATGTCAAAGGTATTAGGCAGATATGTTAAGGACCAAAACATCTGTCTGACTCACTGGTTATACAAGCAAACTGATTTAGCATACGGTCCCTCTGAGCTGAATCTAAACATCTCATAATTAATATATTTAACCTGGACGCTGCTGAAGCAGAGAGCTGGAACAGGGTACTTAGTGAACGGCAAAGGAATATATTCAGTCCCATAGAAAGAAAAAGTAAAGAAGGAAAAGTGCCTGTTTTCTCGGAAAGAACACTTTGTGGATTTTGTGGTGACGAGGTGGGTGGTGGGGAACATGACAGTTAGAGACGGCGGAGCTTTGAGTCAAAGGCTGCCTTCATAACTCAGTACAAGGAAAAACATAAGAGTGGTTTACCTCATCGCTATCTCGCTTTACACCACACAAGCACATTCAGCTCAGACCTGAAAGCACCACTATGAATCCATATCCAACATAGACTTTCAAATAGGGAAAACGTCTGCACTGTAACGTGGGCCAGTTGCTACCTTCAGAGCTTTGGTTGCTACGGTGACAGCAGTCTGCATCATTCCATCAGCAAGGCCCAGTTGATCTGTGTTGCGCAGGAAGGGGGTTACCAAGGTAACGTACTTAGCACCACACCAGGGTTTGAGTAAGCTTAGGGCCCAATGTTCAGTCTCTCCACCAATATTATCCAGAATCACATCAAACCTGAGGGCAGAGGGAAGAGAAAAAAAAAATCAGAAAAGAGAAAAAAAAGCAAGAAAGGAAGCAAAGACAGGGAAAGAAACAGGAGAAACAGCGAGAAAGTGAGAGAGCGAGAAAGAAAAATAGAGAAAAAAGTAAGTCTGCAGGGCTTTAGTTACATATTTAGGGCATCATATGGCTTCAAAGGGAAGACTTTGGGGGGGGGGGGTTGTCTGTGAGAGCCAGAAATCTTGCTTGTTTGTGGGTGACCAAATAATTATTTTCCACCATAATTTACAAATAAATTCTTAAAAAATCCTACAATGTGATTTCTTGGATTTTTTTTCTCATTTTGGCGCTCATAGTTGAAGTGTCCCTATGATGAAAATTACAGACTAAACTTGACAGAAAAACGCCACATATAAATGCATTATCTGTAGATGTTTACTGTAGATGTAGAACTTTTACATATGACTGAAAACACAGGAAAAACTGAACATTTTCCCAAAAGTAATTTAATTTGTGCTCATCTCTTATGAAAGTAGTTATTGACTTGTGAAGTAACAGACTATCACTGTTTACTCGCTTTTATCCAATTTCTTATAGACAGAGAGGATCAACATCGGCCTTATTACCATTACTCATAAGAATACCTCATGTTTGGCCATTGTTTTAACATTTTGTTTAACAAAGCGATGAGAGGCCATGCGTTATAGTGGTTGTGTCATATGTAAGGGTGTTATAAGGCTCACTGCAAAGCGGATTACTGCTTACTGACTAAAGCTTACTGCTTCAGTCAATTTAGTCAAGGCAAACCAGGACAACAGATGTTTTTTACCTCACTATAAATAACACCGTTTATGCAGAGGTTCTTACAACAATAAAGATATTCTTGAGCATTATTATACGGACATACAACAAGTGATCCTAAATCAATACTGAAAATATTGAAATGAAAGCATTCCAATCCAGGCTATTCTGTACCAATCGGCCAGTCCATTTCCTCACATTACATTAGTGAACCATCTCTGGCAAAATAATCCAGCTTGATTCATCAAATCATAAGACATACCAGCACTCCTGCTCTGACTTGACTTCAGAAAACCAAACCCAGTGAAACGTAAAGCTCTGAGTCACATTTTGTGAGCTCAACATACTTTTCCAGAGTGTGTAGCTTCCTCTCCACAGGCCCTGCAGTGTAGTCCACAACATCATCAGCTCCAAGACCTCTTACAAGGTGTTCAGCATTCTGAGAGCATGTGACTGTTACATGTGCGCCCCATGACTTCAGCATCTGTAAAACGATATAGCAGAGTCTGACTTAAAACTGCAACATACTAGCAATTATTAAACGAGGCTGTATTATGTGGCATTCTCTCAATACTGGATGCTCAAATTTTAAGACTGTGACTTCATTATCCAGTCCTACTCTGAATGAGTTCTGTAACATTTTTGTTAAAGCAATGCAAAACAAAAAACCTGGAAGGGACAGCAAATCTTAGCTGACAGGAGACAAAACATTTGTCTGTTACCTGTATGGCAAAGGTTCCAACTCCTCCTGAACCTCCGAGGATGAGAACACTGCATTAGAAAAATGAGCAATAAAAACTCAGTTAAACAGCACACACACACAAACACATACACACACACACACACACACACACAAACACAAACACATACACACACACACACACATTTTTGCTTCTCCCTTCAGGCTTGCGGGGGGTGCTGGAGCCTATCCCAGGTGTCATCATGCGGAAGGCAGGATGCACCCTGGACAGGTCAGCAGTCCATTGCAAGGCAGTTAAACAGTAGAGTTTAATTTAATTTACGTACCATATGGACTGGTTACCCCAGAGCCCACACTTCAACATAATTGAATGTCTTTGGCATTGCTTGGATCGTAAGAAGAAGAAGAACAACTTCTAATACTGAACTTTACAGATCGAGCTCTCTCTCTCTCTATTTTATGTATATTTATCGTTGCTTTCGGAAGAAAACCTTGTATCTCCATTTTTGGCATTTTTCAGTTTTTGACATAATTTTACTCTTTACATCGTTTGTAAAGTATGTTTTCTCCTTCTCCTGTAAAGTTATATATATATATATATATATATGTGTGTGTGTATGCACACACACACGCACATTTAGATATTTATAAGTTTGACATAATTTGAAAATACTCAGTCTTATATGTTGTTTGTAAATTCAATACTGAATAGACCAAAAGAAACGACCTAACACTACCTAATACTCCATTGACTATTTGTTAGATATATATATATATATATATATATATATATATATATATATATATATATATATATTAAAGTACATCTTATGCTTAACTTTTAGAACTCTAGAGTTATTACTGTCACTATTACGCAATTATACCAATATATAATTATATTGTCAGATTAATTACACGAACATTGAATTTTATTCTGTATAAACAAGTGTGAGGCCAACTTTGATATCAAAAATTACAAGAAACAAAAAAAAACTGATCAAATTCATTTTACAATAAAATATTTTCTCTCCCACTAACAAACACAAAGTTAAGACTGAGTAATAACATGATGTTAGTTATTGCTGGCAAAAAACTGCTGTATCTACATGAATACTAAAGAACACTAATATTTTGAGCTTTCAGACAAAGAACTGTGGGAAACAATTAGATTTTTGTCTGATTATTCATTCCAGCACCAAACTGAATGACCCCTAACTAAAGCCCATCCTGACAGCGTCCCCTGAGCCAGAGCAGCACTAATTGTTTAGCTGGCTTGAGGAACACTGGGGGGGGAGAATGTTCCTGTGTTGGGTCCTCCTGTCTCTCAGGACACTTACATCAGGGAGTTGCTTGGCTCTCTGCCTTTCATTAGCTACGGCTCTTTTTGACATAATGAGGTGGAAGAAATCAAGCAAATCAAAGACAGGGCTGTGGTACCACGTAGGTGGGAGTGGGGGGAGCACATGGGCACAATAGAATAGCCCAGAGCTGCAGACAAAAACGTGTTTTGGTGTTTGGGTAGGTGAACTGAGGACATGTGGTGTATGTGTGTGGCCAAGAGACACAGACAATCAGGGAATAAGTAATGGAGTGAATGGCTAAACAAAAATGACAGTTAGGCAGGGAGAGTCTGGGCACTTGCCGCTTTTTGGCACTGTTGTCTTTGTTGAGGCCACCTGTGTTGACGAGAGCAGACCAGGCAGTGGCGGCTACGTATGGGAGAGACGCTGCATCCACATGACTCAGCGATTTGGGCTTGTGTGACACCTGAGCCAAACAAACACAGACAAATGCACACAAACATTCACATACAGCACATCAACAGTCATCTTTTATTAAAAAGGAGGACACAACAGCCAGTGACCCATTATAGTCTCTAAAGGAAAACAGCAACCCGGGACACTGTAGCCTTTGTTTGCATGCAGTAATTGGTTCTAAATTGGAACAGGATCACACGAAAGAGGAGATCATTATTAAGAAGACTGCAGGACAAAAGGCCATGGACTATGGTTTGTCTAAAAAAACTACAAAATAAGAAGTCCCCCACTCCCTGGAACTTAGTAGAAGAGGTGGAAAAACCACTATAAGGTGCACTCTCAACAAATAATTAAGAAACAGCTCCATCATTATTACAATAATTGCATTGATGCTGGCAACATAATCAAACACTATTGTAGGAACAGCTAATTTTTTAAAATAACTTGCATTAAAAAAAGAATTCAGTTGGTGTAATTACTGGGCAAAAGTAAGTGATCATTGATTTATTTAATCTCCAGATAAAATGGACATAAATTAAAAGTAATTAAAAGTAATTACATTTACATTTTATGGCATTTGGCAAACGCTCTTATCCACAGCGACTTACAATTTGATCATTTTACACAGGTAGACCCTGGTGGTGTTAGGAGTCTTGCCCAAGGACTCATTGGTATAGTGTAGGGTGCTTGCCCTGGTGGGGGACTGAACCACAATCTACACTGTAGAAGACAAAGGTGTTAACCACTACACTAACCAGGATGTCGCTGTTGTCGAGAGAAAACCTCATATTTCCAAAATGGTAACTTTACAGGAGAAGGAAAAAACCTGCTTTACTTTTAATGTAAGTCAATGGAACCAGAATTTTTTGTAAGTCATTTTGGGCCGTTTCTTTTGGTCGATTTTTCATTAAACCTACATAAAAAAGTAATAAACAACAGGTATTTTTAAAATTATGTCAAAAACAGAAAAACGACAAAACCGAAGATACGAGGTTTTCTTCCAACAGCAGCGATATATTTCTGAAGAGATAATACATAAACACAGAAACAGGAGTTTCCAAAACTCATTAAAACATACATATAAAATGGGACCACCTGCAAGTTCTGCCGCAGCTTCCATTTTTTAAGGAGAGACGAGAAAATTAAGCTTAAAACCTGAAAACAATCTACTGTTTTTCTGTCCATCCTTCCACTGTGAGAAGACAACAGAATGCTATGGGTCTGAAAGGATGTGCAACTGTTAAGAAGCCCTTAATGAGCAATGAAAATAGACTAAAACAAAGAAATCAAAAAAAGAAGCTGCTGATGTTCTCAGAACAATGTACTGACCACCCCAGGGTCCACACCTAAATATTACTATGTGTTTCAGATTACTTGGAAAAATATCCCTGCAGTTTTCTTTAAAAACTTTTGAAAAGAATAGAAGCAGCAATAAAAGGTAAGGACACAATAAATACTGACAAATTACACATATTTAGCCGTTGAGACTTTCATGTAATTTTCTGTTGAATGTATTCTGCTTATTCCCTGATGCTGAAATATAGATACCTTGTACTTAATGGCCATTTTGACTGGGAATTACATAAATGAAGGGCGGTTTCTGACTTTGGCACAGTGCTGTATGTGTAACAGTATTTATCAAGTGTGTCTCACTCTTAATATAGCTGATTCAATCTGCTTTAGAACTGGTACAATCCACTTTATAATATATAATACAATGAATGCATATGGACACGGTTGTGTCACTGACTCTGTACATATACTTCCTGGACACAGGCTATGTAAACAACCTAAGCATACACTTTTGTTGTTTTACTGGGTGTTACCTCATTAGCACTGAGCACCACAAACTCTGCCAGACTGCCCTGCTTCCAGGGAGGAATAGCAGCCCACACCTGGAAGACAAAACAAACAGAAACACGTTAGGACTCCATCAGCTCACATTTCATCTTGGAGGCAGCGCTGCATGGCCAGTGGAGTGTGCGGGACCCGCTATGAACTTGTTTCGTTAGTGTTTACACCCCTGAAACCACTGGGACCTCATCAAAAGACCACAACTTAATCCCAGAGACAACACCACACCACTGATCACATGGGACAAAAAGGAAATTCATATTGTATATTCACACCTTTTGTTACTGGGTTCATTGTAAGTCATAGTGTGATTGGATCTTCTTTCATTTCCGCTCTAGGCAATTTTTTGCTCAGTTTTTTGATAAAATGTTAACTTTATTGACACAACAGCTATACTTTTAAATACTGTCACCCCTTGTCCCTACCACTTAGCCCTCTGTTTTACACGTTCACATCCAGGGGGAGGGTGTCCCAATTTTAGTTGAGATAGAGGGGTAGGGTGAAGTGTTAGGGCTATATGGCCGTCCAAACTGAGGCTCACTAAAAACAGTGTAATGAGAAATAAAGAAAAACCAGCAAGACGGCTGCGCGAGTGACCAAAGTGGTTGGTTAGTGTAGTGGGTAACACCTCTGCCTTCTACACTGTAGATTGGGGTTCAATCCCCACCTGGGCAAACACCCTACACTATACCAATAAGAGTCCTTGGGCAAGACTCCTAACACGGCCTTGGCCTGCCTGTGTAAAATGATCAAATTGTAAGTCGATCTGGATAAGAGCGTCTGCCAAATGCCATAAATGTAAAATGTAAACCCACAAATATAAGAATTTTCTCTGTTACAAAAAATACAATAATCACTGTTTTATCTTAGTTGAAGTTTCAGAGTATTTTGGTTGTTTTCTTTATAACAAGCATAAAAATCGCTAATAACATACTTGGTAGCTAGCTAGCCAACTTTCCCGTTCCACCTTAAATAGCCCAGCAGTTCTGACGCTTGCAGCACCAGAACGTAACTGCTGCACCGTTTAAGGTGGAACAGGAAAATTCCAACAAGAATCTGGTGAATATCTGACTTCAGCTTCGTATCACCAAAGAATTAGGGGTGGGTGATGATAAATAACTGCCCCCCTCTTTGAAGGCGTATGATGCCCTAAACGTAACTGAAGCTCAGCAGTGAGGAGCTGAACTTTCCCCTCCTCTATTATCACTGAAGACGGCTGGGTTGCCTACAGAGCAGCGGTACTAGGATACTAACGTTTGCATGATACTGTATGATACGGAAAGAACAAGATCTAATAAAGCTGAAAATTCAGTTTTTTGTTTGTCATTAACTACCCTTCTGAGCAAGAAAACAGGAATATCATTTACACTTTAACAATATTTAATCATTACTCTGACATAACAAATCTATAATGTGCACTTACCAAGCTGCTTGAAAAACATCAAAGTGCGTCCAATGATAAAGGCAGCATTGTGCATCTTTTACATATTGACAAGAAACACAGCAGCACAGAAAGCTCTAATTCCACAGGCAGCCCCACACCCAGAGTCAGATCATTAGCTAATCAGCGATGCAATCAAATCGTGTGTGAGGGGAAAACTAAGCCTACTTCCTTTTCTTTTCAAAGCCTTTACTCAGAGAGTAACAACAGTGCCCAAAAACTAGTGCACTAATGTAAACTTCTCTGCATGCATTTGCGCTGGATATCCAGTCACACTAACTCCATTTAGTTCCACACACCCAGATACTGGACACCCAACACTACTGTGTGTGTGTGTCTGTGGTAAAGGATAGCTTTTGCCCTTTATTTCATCAGTTCCCATTCCTTTAAATCAGGTTACCCTCCACTGTGACACTAAGAGCGCACGCCCTGCCCAGCTGAGAGATGCCTGGAGACGCCTTAAAGAGATTTTGACCTGCTCTACATTCACCCGGCTCTAGGATTAGGAAAGCAAAGTGGACTAGAAAGAGGCGGTAGCACTTCACTAATACACCATCCTAACTCCAATACAATGCAATGGGTTATGGTGGAATTTTTAAGCGTAAACACAAACCATTTCTAATTCTTTGGAAGACTTTTTGGAATAGAGCTAAACTGTCGACTGTTTCTCTAATTGTTTAACATTCTGAATAGTGCACTGATTAGACATAACATTCTGACCACCTCCTCGTTTCTACACTCACTGTCCACTTTATCAGCTCCACTTACTGTATAGCTGCACTTTGTAGTTCTACAGTTACAGACTGTAGTCCATCTGTTTCTCTGATACTCTGTTACCCTGTTCTTCAGAGGTCAGGACCCCCATGGACCCTCACAGAGCAGGTACTGTTTGAGTGGTGGGTCATTCTCAGCACCGACATGGTGATGGTGCTGTGTTAGTGTGTGTTGTGCTGGTCTGAGTGGATCAGATACAGCAGTGCTGCTGGAGCTTTTAAACACCTCAGTGTCACTGCTGGACTGAGAATAGTCCACCAACCAAAAATATCCAGCCAGCAGCGTCCTGTGACCACTGATGAAGGACTAGAGGATGACCAACACAAACTGTGCAGCAGCAGATGAGCTGTCGTCTCTGACTTTACATCTACAAGGTGGACCAACAAGGTAGGAGTGTCTAAAAGAGTGGACAGTGAGTGGACACACTGTTTAAAAACTCCAGCAGCACTGCTGTGTCTGATCCACTCGTACCAGCACAAAACACACCACCGCCACCGTCAGTGTTTTAAAAAAACAATACAATTTCCCAGTTTCAACATTTGATATTTTGTCTTTGTAGTATTTTCCTTTAAAAATGTGGTTTAAATGATTTGCATATCATTGCATTCTATTTTAATTTACTTTCTCCACAGCGTCCTAATTTTTTTGAAAATGGGGTTGTTGTAAATGGTATTAGCCAATAATATCAGTTAATGGAACGATTAGGTCCTTAAACGAATGCTTACCCCAGCTACGAGGCTAATGTTGCTTCCAAATCTTAGAAGGCACCCAACTCTTTTCATACCAATACAAGCCAAAACGTCTCTCGTACTGCGTCAAGCTCTTCATTAAGATTGTGCAGACTTGTCGATATGGTCACTGTCCACCTGGTCACTGCAGGCAGGTATTGTGCTGAGTTCTAACTCCACTTGTGCCCTAAATCACATCGACAAGTCTAATAGAGAGCTGCATGTGGTTTGAGCAAGTTGAGAGACGTTTTGGGGATGTATTTACAGAAAGGATTTGGGTGCATTAGTTAACAATGTTAGCCTCATATCAACAGCACCCAACCAAAGGAAAATTTGGACACCAAACATATCTGAGCTGATGATCTACATTTGAATTTTCCCAGAATCATTCCTTTAAAATCAGCATCCGAATTGGTCCCAACTTCTTCATATTGGTCAGGCAGGGTATAGGGTCAACTGTGGAGGCCTTTGGAGTTATTCTTTCTTCATCCTATCCTAGTGCTGTGTCCGAAACTGTGTCCAGTTTACTCGCCCAGTATTTTGGGGTCCTATTCTGTAGTGCTGTCTAAAAACATCAAACATTCCACAAGGAGCAGTGCACACCCAGTGTACTCTAGTCTGTTTTTTTGGAACATTCAGTAAATTCTAGTCCAGCTGCACTGTTTATGTAATTAAATCTGAGGTCAGTGTCCGAAATAGTTTACTACCATGAAAAACTCTGTTCCCTGTAATCCCGTTCTATATAGTGGTCCAGATTTTCAAATGTAGGGTGCTGTGATTTGGTGGAGCATTTCGGACACAGCACAGCTCTCCCTAGTGCTTTACCTCATCTCCTGGCTTGAAGTAGGACACGTCCAGCCCACACTCCATAATCACCCCAGATACATCACGACCCAGGATCAGGGGAAACTCGCTGCCTGCTTTGTTGATGCTCAGAGGGTCACGCTTCATGGCCAGGGTTGCAGCCCCATAGCCACCTGTCAGAGGAGAGAAAAAGGAAACACTTGGTCAAGCAAAGAATCTGAACACAGGCCTAAGGAAATAAAACCCTCCATCCAGTCCGCAGACTCAGCACTTCCATATTCCGACTTTGTCCAGCACAAACAGGGTATCCCTACAGATGTGCATCATTGACTCACACTGAAAGTGAAGTGTTTTTTCCTTCTCCTGTAAAGTTACCATTTGGAGATGCAAGGTTTTCTTCCGACAGCAGCGACATGGACAAATGTATTGGGACACAAGTTGCAAAGTGGTAAAACTGAGAATGTAAATAAAAATAGGATGCAATGTTATACAAATCATGTAAACCTTGGTTTTAAGGAAAATACTACGGAGACAACATATTAAATGTTGAAAGTGAGAAATTTTATTGTTTTTTGAAAAATATGTCTCTATTTTGAATTTAACGCCAACAGCGTGCTCCAAAAAACTTGGGACAGGGTCAGGGTCATATTGGCCACTGTGTTTCATCACCTCTTCTTTTAACAACACTGAGGAGACACTGCTGTAGTTTTGAAATTTAAATGCTTTCTCGTTGCTGTTTGATGTCGGTTTTCAGCTGCTCATCAGTTTGGGGTCTCTTTTCTCATATTTTTCATTTCATAATGTGGCAAATGTTTTCAGTGGTGACAGGTCTGGACTGCAGGCAGGACAGCTCAGCACCCGGACTCTTTTAATACAGAGTAGTGCCGTTGTAATACATGCAGAATGTGGTTTGACATCGTTTTGCTGAAATAATGAAGGCCTTCCCTGAAAAAGACGTCGTCTGGATGGCAGCAGATGTTGCCAAAACATGTATATATCGTTCAACATTAATGTTGCCTTCACAGATGAGCACGTCACCCACGCCATCTGCACTAATGCCCCCCTAAACCATCATGAATACTGGCTTTTGAAATGTGCACTGATAACAAGCTGAGTGGTCTTTAGCCCGGAGGACACAGTGTCCATGATTTCCCCACAGAATTCAAATTCTAGTTTGTCGGACCACAGGACACTTTTCCACTTCGCCTCAGTCCATTTTAAATGGGATTAGGCCCAGAGAAGGCAGTAGTGCTTCTGGACCCTGTTTATGTAGTTTCTTCTTTGCATCTTACAGTCTTAACTTACATGTGTGGATGCAGCGTCTGAGAACTGAGCTCATGCGGCGACTTCCACTGCAGACTCATGTCTGTTTTTAATGCACTGCCACCTGAGGGCGCAAAATTCATGGCCAGTGTATACTGTTTTTTGGCCTTTTCCCTTACATACAGAGATTTCTCCAGATTATATTCATCTTTTAATGATATTAGGCACCATAGACGATGAAAAGCAAAAGTTCTTTGCTATTTTACGTTGAGAAATGTTAAATGTTAAACTGACTGGTGGCAGAGTTGGCATCCTATGACGGCACCATGCTTAAAGTGTTTGTCTATCAAGACTGCGAGCCTAATTTTATCCGCCTGTTAGCAGTGGGTGCTCAATAATTAGGAGGTATGCATCAAAACCATGCAATCCCTAAGCAGACCGTATATCCTCTGCACAGCCCAACACTATGGTAACACTAAAAATATAAATGAAGGGTCATTTTATCCTGAACAGGCATTTAACAAGTTATTCATTTTGTCATGTAGTATAATATAGAGCAGCACTGCCAACCCCAAACCCCCCACCCAGGTCAGGATTTCCTTTACTTTTGTTATTCCATCAGTGTTCTATCACTAAAATATCCAACATGCAAATATTCATACGCAAATACGTCACTGGGACCCCTCCCTAAGGCAATAAATAATGGCACCAATGTAAAAGCTAATGTGATTTTCAGCTTCCTAGCAGCAATGTCAGCCACCTGGCATACTTCTGCATAAGCCAGCTAGTAAAAAAAACATTTTCTAGTCTTTAAACTCTCATACAATTGTAGCACTATTATAGGATGCAAGTAGGCATCTTCACAACAGATGTAACAATGGTTAGTTCTTTTTATTTTGGCCAAAATACCCATTTAAAATGAGACACACAGTAAACAACTTGAACAATAAAGAGGTGGGCGATATGGCAAAATGTAATATCATAACACTTCAGGAATACACGCTGTGTCACAATATATATAAACATATACAAACATATGTACACTACTCACAAAAAATTAGGGATATTTGGCTTTCGGGTGAAATTTATGGAAAAAGTTCAAGCTGCACCGACATTATATCACGAAAGTGGGGATTTTAGTAGAAGCATGCAGTGGTGATTTCCTCATCTCAAACAATTTACTGAAACAAAAGCCAACAGCAGTACCCCAACAAAACATCTCAACGTCTCAATAACGTCCTTCATGTGCCCTTGAGCATCAATTACAGCTTGACAACGACATCTCCTGCTGCAAGTCGACTCGTTGTCTGCTGAGGCGCGGCGTCCCAGTCTTCTTGAAGAGCGGCCCTCAGGTCATTGAGATTCTGGGGTACGGAGTTACAAGCCTTTACACGGCGACTCAGCTGATCCCATAGTTTTTCTATGGGATTCATGTCTGGAGAAAGTGCAGGCCACTCCATTTGAGTTGCCCCAGTCTCCAGCAGCCGTTCCCTAATGATGCGACCTCGATGAGGTGGAGCGCTGTCGTCCATGAAGATGAAATTAGGCCTGTGTTGTTAATTCAGAGGCACAATGACTGGATTAATGATGTTTTTCAGTACTTTGGGCCACTGGGTCACTGTACTATTCACAAAGTGTAGGGCAGTTCTGTAGTGACTAGACACACCTGCTCACACCGTAACACCACCACCACCTCCACCTTGCTGTTAAGCTCCTTGTTAGAGAACAGCAAGTTGTGCACAAAGTACTGAAACATTGAACATCTGGACATGTGCATTCAAAAGTTTAGAGAAGGTCACATTAAGTTCACCTGCAAAGGTTAGAGAGCATTTTAGGTTCATCCTGAAATTTCACCCAAAAGCCAAATATCCCGAACTTTTTGTGAGTAGTGTGTGAGTGTGTGTGTGTGTGTGTATATATATATATATATATAAAATACACGATATGCTCAGAATGTCATAGTCATATAATTTATCACAATACCGATAAATATTGCCCATCTCTAGAACAAGAAACTCCCACTTACCCCTCATGTTTATGTCAAGGGGGTTGAGGCCAGCTGCATTGACTTTCACAATGACCTCGTTTGGGTAGTGAATAATTGGGAATGAGGCATTTTTGGTATATCTCAACACGCTGTTATTGCCATATTTATCTATGACCCAGGCTTGCATTACTGTGCTTCTTCTGGCTGAAGTGCTGAGTGTCCTGAGACTTCCATCCTTTACCAGGGCGGGCTTTAGAGAGCCGCCAGCCCAGGACAGCTTATGGAGGCTGAACCACCGGGCGCACACCACCTTTCTGAACATCACTGCTGCACTCAAACCTTCGCTAAGCTGCTCGACATTCGCGGAGAAACACGACCATCTCAGTGCCTCAGACCCCGCCGGCCAGGTGACGGGACATCCCGACCACAGCTCGCTTTCACTTTAGCTTAGCCGACTGAGCTAACGCTAACTCATTAGCCTCAGAGCTAAACGGTGACCGCTGGGGCGGATTCGTCCAGGAAGGTTCTGCGCTTTGGTGGTGTTTCGTTAGTTAACGTCACACTGTGTCGACCTTGAAACGTCAAAACGTGCGCACTTGTTGTTTTATCTCAAAATAAAGAGAGAAAACAGCAGCTAGCCTGCTTCGACTTTCCACACAGCGCAAAGTCAACTCGACTGACCCGCCAGCGTCACCGGCGACTCGGCCAATCAGAGAGCGGCTCCGTGCCTCATAGGCCAATCACATGGCAGGGATCCTCCACGTGACTCGAGTCAGCAGGGGAAGAACATGTCAGCCTCCAGTTGAGGAGTGATGCTGTGAACTGGAGATAAATTCAGAATAACGCAGGATTTCCTGCAGTAATGCTGAGTCTGTCCATCGGAGAGGTAACCGGCCGGATTTGGCTTCCAGCATACTGATATAAACACGCCGCTGTGCGCGTTTGGTTCGTAGCTTACACGTTTAAAATGCTGCATCGGTCCAGCGCGGCGCTGTGTTTATTATGACGAGATATGAGGTTCCCCTGGTTTACTTACCCCGTTATTTTTTAATATAATTATACTAAAATACTAATGTCTACGTCATGAGGTACTACATTGAGGCCACAAAATACTGATGTCTACGTCATGAGGTACTACATTGAGGCCACAAAATACTAATGTCTACGTCATGAGTTACTACATTGAGGCTACAAATTACTACACTGAGTTCATGAATTACTGTGTCTAAGTCATGAATTACTCAGTTGAGGGCAGAATTTAGTATATTTTCTTGAGGTGACAAATACTACATGCAAATTTATTGAGATCACAAAATACTAAAATACAAGTTACTTTAGTGAGGTCATGAGTTACTATATTTAGGCTATGAATTACTATACTGTGGTCATGAATTGCTACATTGAGGCCACAATTTACTATATTAAGCCAACAAATGATTATATTTCAGTTACAAGTTAATGTATTGGAACCACTGTTTTCTAAATTGAGGCCAGGATTTACTATTTTAAAGCCACAAATTACTATATTAAGGCCACAAATAACTATTTTCATGCCACTATTTACTAAATTGAGGCCAAAGAATTACTAAGCTGACGCCACCATTTACTATATTGAGGCCACAAAGGAATGTATCAAGGCCATGAGTTATGAGAAACTAAAGTGATGACATCAATATATTAATGAGCGGTCTCGATATACTAATTAACATATTGAGGCCACATCTAATTAAAAAATAATTTGTCACTTTAAGGACTCAGTAGCTTGTTTAAGGGCCCGGTAGCTTGTTTAAGGGCTCAGTAGCTTGTTTAGTGGCTCAGGAGCTTGTTTAAGAGTTAGGTAGCTTGTTTAGGGGCTCGATAGCTTGTTTAGGGCCTCAGGAGCTTGTTTTAAGAGTTAGGTAGCTTGTTTAGGGGCTCGGTAGCTTGTTTAGGGCCTCAGGAGCTTGTTTTAAGAGTTAGGTAGCTTGTTTAGGGGCTCGGTAGCTTGTTTAGGGGCTCAGGAGCTTGTTTATGGGCCTGGTAGCTTGTTTAGGGGCCCGGTAGCTTGTTTAGTGGCTCAGGAGTTTGTTTAGGGGTTCAGTAGCTTGTTTAGGGGCTCAGGAGCTTGTTTAGGGGCTCAAGAGCTTGTTTAGGGGCTCAAGAGCTTGTTTAGGGGCTCAGAAGCTTGTTTAGGGGTTCAGTAGCTTGTTTAGGGGCTCAGTAGCTTGTTTAGGGGCCCGGTAGCTTAAGGGCTCGGTAGTTTGTTTAGGGGCTCAGTAGCTTTTTTAGGGGCCTGGTAGCTTGTTTAGGGGCCCGGTAGCTTGTTTAGGGGCTCAGTAGCTTGTTTAAGGGCCCGGTAGCTTGTTTAGGGGTCCGGTAGCTTGTTTAGGGGTCCGGTAGCTTAAGGGCTCAGTAGCTTGTTTAAGGGTTAGGTAGCTTGTTTAGGGGCTCAGGAGCTTGTTTAGAGGCTCGGTAGCTTGTTTAGGGGCCCAGTAGCTTGTTTAAGGGCTCGGTAGCTTGTTTAGGGGCCCGGTAGCTTGTTTAGGGGCTCAGTAGCTTGTTTAAGGGTAAGGTAGCTTGTTTAGGGGCTCAGGAGTTTGTTTAGAGGCTCGGTAGCTTGTTTAATGGCTCAGTAGCTTGTTTAGGGGCCCGGTAGCTTGTTTAGGGGTCCGGTAGCTTAAGGGCTCAGTAGCTTGTTTAAGGGTTAGGTAGCTTGTTTAGGGGCTCAGGAGCTTGTTTAGAGGCTCGGTAGCTTGTTTAGGGGCCCAGTAGCTTGTTTAAGGGCTCGGTAGCTTGTTTAAGGGCTCGGTAGCTTGTTTAGGGGCCCAGTAGCTTGTTTAAGGGCTCGGTAGCTTGTTTAGGGGCCCAGTAGCTTGTTTAAGGGCTCGGTAGCTTGTTTAGGGGCCCGGTAGCTTGTTTAGGGGCCCAGTAGCTTGTTTAAGGGCTCGGTAGCTTGTTTAGGGGCCCGGTAGCTTAAGGGCTCGGTAGCTTGTTTAGGGGCTCAGTAGCTTGTTTAAGGGTTAGGTAGCTTGTTTAGGGGCTCAGGAGTTTGTTTAGAGGCTTGGTAGCTTGTTTAATGGCTCAGTAGCTTGTTTAGGGGCCCGGTAGCTTGTTTAGGGGTCCGGTAGCTTAAGGGCTCAGTAGCTTGTTTAAGGGTTAGGTAGCTTGTTTAGGGGCTCAGGAGTTTGTTTAGAGGCTCGGTAGCTTGTTTAATGGCTCAGTAGCTTGTTTAGGGGCCCGGTAGCTTGTTTAGGGGTCCGGTAGCTTAAGGGCTCAGTAGCTTGCTTAAGGGTTAGGTAGCTTGTTTAGGGGCTCAGGAGCTTGTTTAGAGGCTCGGTAGCTTGTTTAGGGGCCCAGTAGCTTGTTTAAGGGCTCGGTAGCTTGTTTAGGGGCCCAGTAGCTTGTTTAAGAGCGTGATTACCGCAGATATAGTCATCTTCTTAACTGTCCTGAAAGACTAGTGAGCAGACTTGGGAATTCTGAGTGTCTACAGTGGTAATGGTAAACCTGAATATATCCATGTATTTGAGTATAAATTGCATGCATAGAAATGTATATTTATTACTGAAATGCAACTTTTTGTGTCAGTATATGCCAGTATATTTTGTGGGTATGTGGGTATAAATTGCATATAAAGGCATACTATACTATGCAAACCTGTGTTTGTAGTACCAGTGATGGGAAATTTTGATTCCAGTAAAAGTGAGCCTTTGACTTTGTACGGCTGTCCAGGTCTCTGCAGCTCTGAGGAAGGGAAGGCTGTCGGCCACAGAGCTGTGCAGAAGATGTCTGAACCGCATCAGGAAAACGCGCCATCTCAACGCCTACATCACTGTAACAGAGGACCTGGCCATGAAACAGGCGCAGGAGGCAGAGCTCAGGCTAACCAGAGGTGTGTATGTGGAAATCTGCAGCCACGCCAGGCCTTTAAGTATAGATGTAAACAGGATGCAGTGCATCACAAACACACGTTATGATTGGTCAGACCACCTCCCGAGGTGGTCTGGGATACATACGACCACATAACGATTATGGCATCCCAAACAGAAACGAAGGAATGCCTCAAGCCTTTTTTTGTGGGCAGAAATGTTGGTAACTTCAGAACCGGATACACATTCAGCAGGTCATTCGGCAGGTCATTCGGCAGATCATTCGGCAGGTCATTCAGCAGTTCATTTGGCAGATCATTCGGCAGGTCATTCAGCAGGTCAATCAGCAGTTCATTCAGCAGGTCATTCAGCAGGTCATTCAGCAGGTCATTCAGCAGGTCATTCGGCAGATCATTCAACAGGTCATTCAACAGGTCATTCAACAGGTCATTCAACAGGTCATTCAACAGGTCATTCAACAGGTCATTCAACAGGTCATTCAGCAGGTCATTGGGCACATCATTGGGCACGTCATTGGGCACGTCATTGGGCACGTCATTGGACACGTCATTCAGCAGATCATTCAGCAGATCATTCAGCAGGTCATTCAGCAGGTCATTCAGCAGGTCATTCAGCAGACCCAGGCCAAACTAGCTAGTGTGACATCATTGAGCTGTGGTATCAGCATCGGTGAGTAATTTTGCTCAGAAAATCACCCAAAATTCTGACTATTGCTGTTTTTTGGCCTTCATATTCCAACAAAGGGGTAAAATAACATGATTCACACATCAGATCACTCATCAGGCACCAGTCAATTGCGGTTAATTTAATTACAGTTTAATTTAATATTTGAGTAACGAATTAAATGTGTGCAATATTATTACTAAAAACTATTATTAATAATAGAAATCAGTTATGGAAAGTTTCTAGCACTTTCTGTGTTTATTATTAATAATAATAATAAAAATAATAATAATAATATAAGGAGAAGAGAAATCCCAGCATAAAAGATACAACTCGTCATCATATCATATTTTCAGAGCTAGTCATGGAAAACTCCTGGTCATTTTTCCCTAAAGCTGTATGTAACTAAAACCATGTTTACAAGGTTCATTATCGTTATTAGTATTAATATTGCTGTAATAAAGGGTGTGTTTAATGGTCAATACCTCATGACTAATAGCTTAAACAGTGAGTTATATATGCTGTTATTTGACTTTGGGTTCTATGTCTGTTTGTCCTCCTCAGGTAAACCTCTCGGTCCGCTGGACGGTATTCCTTTCTCTGTTAAAGACAACTTCTGCACGGAAAACATAGAGACCACCTGCGCCTCACACATGCTAAGAGGTAATCAAATAAAGAAACAAAGGAAGCCTATAAATGGAGGTTTGTTTGTCTCACCTGGCTCGTCTCGTGTGTTTGTTGTTCTTAGGTTATTTTCCTCCATTCAGTGCCACGGTGGTGCAGAAGCTCTTGGATCAGGGCGCTGTGCTCGTAGGGAAGACCAATTTAGATGAGTTTGCTATGGGGTAAAATGGCTTTTTATTGGGTTATGTCATAGCCGTCTGTCATACCGAGCTAGTATAGGACAGTGGTGAGGCTGGGAATCTCTGATCTCATGACAATTTGATCTGATTGCAGTTCTTCTGGAAACAATTCAATATAAAGGAATTTCAAATTGCACCAGTTTGAATTCTTTTGGTATGATTCAGCCTCATTTTTAACAGTAATCAATGAAGACACAATTAAGAATTCATCAAACTGAAAGCTAGACTACAAAGATACAGTCATATGCAAAAGTTTGTCGTCAATTTAGTTGATTTTCTAAGTGAACATGTCGTCTAGAGACAACACACTTCTGCACACTTACTGTTTATTTGCTGAATATAACAGATTGAGGGAAAAAAAAATCTGTCCATCTGTTTCTCTGATACTTTGCTACCCTGTTCTTCAGTGGTCAGAACCCTCATGGACCCTCACAGAGCAGGTACTGTTTGGGTGGTGGTCCAACTTGTAGATGTAAAGTCAGAGACGACAGCTCATCTGCTGCTGCACAGTTTGTGTTGGTCATCCTCGAGTCCTTCATCAGTGCTCACAGGACGCTGTTGGCTGGATATTTTTGGTTGGTGGACTGTTCTCAGTCCAGCAGCGACACGGAGGTGTTTAAAAACTCCAGCAGCACTGCTGTGTCTGATCCACTCGTATCAGCACAACACACACTAACACACCACCACCACATCAGTCTCACTGCAGTGCTGAGAATGACCCACCACCCAAATAGGGTCCATGGGTGTCCTGACCACTGAAGAACAGGGTAACAGAGTATCAGAGAAACAGATGGACTACAGTCTGTAACTGTAGAACTACAGAGTGCAGCTATACAGTAAGTGGAGCTGATAAAATGGACAATGAGCATAGAAACAAGAAGGTGGTCATGATGTTATGCTGCCTGATGAGTGTATGTTGCCAATTGATATTGATAATATTGAGTCTCTCTCTCTTTCTCTCTCTCTCTCTCTCTCTCTCTCTCAGATCCGGCAGTACAGATAGTGTGTTCGGCCCAGTGCGGAACCCCTGGAGTTACTCTGTCTCATACCGTGAGCAGAGCAGGGAACAGGATCCTGACTCCGATTGGGTGATCGCAGGCGGGAGCTCTGGAGGAAGTGCGGCTGCTGTGGCGTCTCTCAGCAGCTTTATGTGAGTTTTCAATCTGATATTTTTACGTTCATATTTACATTTGTCTGACTATAATCCAGTGCGATCCAGTACCATTCTGTTATCCAGCACCGTTAGGAGTCTTGCCCAAGGACTCTTAATGGTATAGTTTAATGTGTTTGCCCAGACCAGGGATCTGCTACCTGCTACGCTGCTACCAACAGCTGACCTTCTACTACTCTGACATACTAAACTTAACTTCAAATTTAAAGTACTAGGATCTTCAAATGCAATGACTTGTCTCTAAAAGTGAAGATCACAATTGTCCAGGATAGGGTCTTCTCTTTGTTTTATCAGTGGTGGACAGTAACTAAGTAAGTATAATTTGTTTCTGTACTTAAGTAGTTTTTTTTGTGTATCTGTGCTGAAGCATTTCTGTTTTGAGTGATTTCCTTTCACTCCACTACATTTCAGAGTCTAATATCCGACTTTTTCCTCCTACATTTTGAGAAATCTGTCGTTCCTTTTGGTTTCTGTGTGTATAAAAACGTAACATGTCAAAACGAAAGAAGCGCAAAGCCAGAGCACCAATCAGGGCCCAGTGGTCACTTTGTTTAGAGCTGGTTTTGACCTGTTGGTCATACCGACCCAGTGCAGCACGCGGTTCAACGTCAGCGCAGCAGCGGAAAACTTTGGGAGAGTCTGTTCAACATAAATGATGAACTAACCTAACTTTGTGTAAATAGAGCACAATATAGAAATATGTCCACATATGCAGTCGAGACTGACGCGGCTTTTTTTTTTTAATTTATACAAACATAGCATCTAAAAATAGTCCCTTATTCTGAATCTACACTGTTAGAAATAAAGGTGATGTGCAGGTACATTTTTGTTCATCAAGGTACAAACAATATAAATCGCTGCTGTCGGAAGAAAACCTTGCATCTCCGTTTTTGTCATTTTTCAGTGTATGATGTATTTTGAACATGCCTGTTGCTTCTTACAATGTGTGTAAATTTTATGAAGAATGGACCAAAAGAAATGACTCAAAACAACTTGGAAAAAATTCTGGTTCCATTGACTTGCATTGAAAGTAAAGTAGGTTTTTTCCTTCCCCTGTAAAATTACCATTTTGGAGATACGAGGTTTTCTTCCAGCGAAATGGTCCCTTAAAGGTACTACAGTGGTTTTAAGATCCGGTGTACCATAAATAAGCTTAAAGTACATATTTATACCTTTTCATAATCCAGTGTTTTAAAGCAGAACAGTAAAATAAAAGCCTGGAGGCGAGGCGGGGTGTGTGGAGTCAGTACAGCTTAGAAAATAGCATTTCAGTGGATTATGGTTCAGTTATGTTCCCTGACTTAAGGTACTGGGATGTACCCCTGAGGGTACCACCACGGTGACAAGAGGGGCACTGCCCCAGTGACAGTGTCGTGCCTTTTTTTTCTCCTTTTTTAACCGATCCATCGTTTTCTGCTGATATCAGCCTGATACCGATACCAGTACATTGAAAGTTTAGGCACTTTAATTAGCCACAAGTGATAATAGTTAAGATAAAATTACAGCATGGTTGTGTTGTTGGTGGTGATAACCGCAACTTCCAAGAGTTAGTCAAGGCCTTCAGGCCATCTGAGTAGTAAAGCCATGGATGTGCTTCAATTCAGCTGATAGCAAATATGTTACTGGTAATTAATGCACGATTTATGAATACATTTTATCTGTATGTATGTTTTAGATGCAGATTCTGACTCTTTGCCTACGTGTTTCAGGGCATTGGGGTCGGACACAGGAGGCTCTACACGTAACCCTGGCTCTCTGTGTGGGTTGGTGGCTCTGAAACCCACCTACGGCCTGCTCTCACGCCACGGCCTCATCCCTCTGGTCAACTCTATGGATGTCCCAGGCATCATGACCAGGACTGTGCATGATGCAGCTACAGTGCTGGGTGTGTTGGTTATAATTACACTACAAACCTGATGACTGTGCAGTGTGTGTCTATGTGTTCAAAGGCAAATTGCACTGTTAGGATGTCTTTGTTGCAACCTTTATGCAACTTGTTGCACGTTGCCTGCAATATCATTTTCATGCAACTTGATATTTACATAAGCAATCCAAAAACAGTCAACACTTTTATTTACTTCTCTAATTAGGCAAATTAGCAGCTCATACTTTTTATACTCTGTTAAATTAGGGGGCATCAATAGAGGAGAACACAAATCTAAACAGCTTGTTAGCATTAGCTGGATAGTTAAGCCAGCTGGTTATAGAAATGGTAGGTATTTTGTTCTCATGCCTCAGCTGACAAAATAAAAACCACCAGCCTTACATAAAGTCAAAGGGGAGGAGCTCCTTTTTAACTGTCCAACAAACCATCCTGTTTTATTGTTTCTTGCACGTTGATCTGATCTAGTAAAATCAATCATTTTATATGATCACGTGATGTGTTTTCAGCATTTTGATTGACTGTTTCATGAAACTTGTTCCACAAAGTTGAGACCATTGCAGCTGTTACGAATGAGTTTCAACTGAATTGCAGGACACTTTATTTTATGCGCAACTTATTGCACTTTATTAGGTGCACCTTGCCAGTAAAAGGTTGGACCCCCTTTTGCCTTCAGAGCTGCCTTAATTCTTCGTGGCTTTCAACAAGGTGTTGGAAACGTTGGTTATTTGAGTTCCTGTTGCCTTTCTATCATCTGGAACCTGTCTGCCCATTCTCCTCTGACCTCTCACATCAACAAGGCATTTTCGTCCACACAACTGACCGCTCACTGGATATTTCCTCTTTTTCGGACCGTTCTCTGGAAACCCTAGAGATGGTTGTGCGTGAAAATCCCAGCAGATCAGCAGTTTCTGAAATACTCAGACCAGCCCGTCTGGCACCAACAACCACGCCACGTTCAAAGTCCCTTAAATCCCCTTTCTTCCCCGTTCTGACGCTCGGTCTGCACTTCAGCAAGGTGTCTTGACCACCTCTACATGCCTAAATGCACTGAGTTGCGGCCGTGTGATTGGCTGATTAGCTATTTGTGTTAACAAGCAACTGAATACCTAATAAAGTGGCCGGTGAGTGTACATTACACAGTGAAAAGCCAGCCTCAGAATTTTCCAGACAGCTGAAGTCGTTCTTTTCTGCGAGTTATTTTTTCATGGTAGATGTAGTAAATGTTCCCAGTTATTAGGTCATTTATTGATAATAATAGAGGTTGTGCTGACTGGACTTGGCAATCTTGATGTTTTCATACCACTTCACTCTTCCATGACATCACATGCCTTGACTTTCTGCTTTCTTCTTCTGGAGAATCCAGTGATGTGGAAACTTTCACAAACATTATATTTTAAGCATTTTTTTATTAACTGTTTGTTTGGGTCTTGAAATTACCTAGAAGTCTATCACAGAATACAATTTCTGAGTTATTTGTTCTGGATGAAAGTTTAGGTTTGGAGAGAACAGCCCCTGAAACCTCTTAAAGGCATCCTAAGTGGATTAATGTGGAACAGTAAATTGTAGAGACGGTTGAATTTTCTATAGGAAACTAGGGCCACGATGTCCACAACACAAATATAGTTGCTTTATTTACTACCCAAAGCCACCAGTGAACCTGGTTTGAATATGTAAACTAAGTTTTAGCCAAAGCCTTAAGTAATGGGATAACTTTCTGTGAAAGAGCCTTTATGCTCGTGGGCATATTTTGGTCTCTCCATCTGAATTTACACGACCAAATCATAAGGCAAATTATTCAGTAACTCCATATATGCATATGAAATAAATGTAGTTTATTTATTTTTATTATTATATATTTGTTTTGGTAAAACGTCCCCTCACATTAACAGAAAATATTTTTAATTAAAAAATGATAAAAAATCGAAATAGAAAATATTTTTTAATAAAGATTTTATGATCTCCACATGTCGCTATATGCTCACAATTTACTGCTGAAAGCCAAAAATCTCCGACGCTCTTTGTGTTATTTTCTAAAAGTGATGTTTCCAGAGCAGATCACTGAAGAGACGCCGTCTGTTTATAGTTTAGAGCCCAGATTTGGGGAAAAACGGGTCGACTTTCAGTAGAAAAACAAAGTTCAGCTTCTTTTATTATAAGGGTTTAAAATGACATCACCGTCTATTAGACTGGAGAGAATAGCTACAGCCTCATATGACGCCCAGCTTCTGAATGGAGCTTATGAAATATGAAAGTTATGAAGAACATGAGGAAGTGCGTTTTGGAACCACTGGTGGTCTCTAGGAATTTAAGAGGTTTGAAACTCTTCAGTTGTCTGGTGAACAATTCTTACTTGATGCATTTCTCCAGAATGGAGCATTTCACATAAAGCCACTCTGAAAGACTTTTTCAACATCTTAACCTCTTTTAATTATGCAGAACTTTTTAAGAAAGTTTAAACGTATAAAGTCTCCCTTTAAAAATGTATTTCCCATAACTGGTTTAGTGAACTGATCAGAGATTTGAGTGATGTGAGCGTACTCTCTCTGCAGATGTTCTCCAGGGCCGTGATGAAAAAGACTCCACCACAGTTGAATCCGCTTACTCGCCCTCTAGCCTTCCAGAGGAGTTTGATGTCAGAGATATCTGCGTGGGCGTACCAAAGGTAGCGTCCTCTTACCGTAATCTACTCTTGTGATATGCTAAAACCAAATCATGCATCCATTATCATTCTTCCATGATCCTGTTTTGATGAGAAGTTTGATAGCATGTTAAAGTTAAGTCATACTTTTTTTAGTCCCACATACGGGCAAATTCCACCTCCGCATTTAACCCATCCGTGAAGTGAAACACCACATACACACACTAGGGGGCAGTGAGCACACTTGACCGGAGCGGTGGGCAGCCCTATCCACAGCGCCCGGGGAGCCGTTGGGGGTTAGGGGTCTTCCTCAAGGTCACCTCAGTCATGGACTGTCGGCATTGGGTATCAAACCGTCAACTTTCCGGTCTAACCTCTAGCCCACGATTGTCCCAATGTAATCACACAAACACAAGCACTTCCTCTGAAAACCTTTTTGCTTTCCTGAGCAACTCTGTTTTGATTCTCACAGTTTGGCCCTTTATTTTCTAACTGAATGGAACTATTTGTGGTCCCACTTTGGCCCGATCCCATTTCACCCCTCCGCCCTACCACTTAGCCCATAGCCCTCTGTTTTGCGCGTTCACGTCTAGGAGTGGTGTCCCAGTTTTAGTTGAGATAGAGGGGTAGGGTGAATTGTTAGGGCTACATGGCCCTCCAAACAGAGGGTTTACAGAGGCACACTCCAAACAGAGGCATGATGGCTGCGAGAGCGACCAAAGAAACCCACAATTGTAAGAATTTTCTCCGTTAAAAATTGTAACTGTAACATGTAACTGCTGCATAAATGCCATCATATTACAGAATGGTTTAAAGCCAGAACTTTGGTTACCATGTCCAACACAAGCATACTACAGCTACCTAAATGTTAGTAAAATTGGTATTTCCTGTGCAGATCCAGTGCAACTACTCTTAGAATGTAAATAACTACACACCTTTAGTTATAATCGGAAAAGTCTTGTTGGAAAAAAGCAGTTTGCTCTATTACACTTCTATTACATAAGTGAAAATAGTCTGTTACAACTGTGAAGGTACACTTGTGCAGTCAAATGAGTAATATTACAGAAGTACATAAGTGGGACGATAGTTTTACACATTTTAATGGACAGTTATTATTAATGTTTAAGTCTTAGAGCTTATTTGACTCTAGGCCTTAATCCAAGGCAGATGTAGACAGTTCCAAAGCGTATGAGATCCTTTAAAACTTTGCAAGGTGTTGTGCTTTCATTTAACAGCCATGGGTTCATCAGCTGACCGAAGATAACCGACTGTAAAAGATATCCAAACAGTTCTTAAGTTAAGGAGAAGTTAGGAGAACTGTTTAAGTCGAGACAAAATCAGGAAGGCTCTCTGATAGAACCGCTCAAAGACTGGTTAGCTATGCAAAGCAAAACCCCCACGTCGCTGCCAGGTACCTACAAGGCGATTTGGCCTGCACGGAAATAGTGACGCAGTGGCCCGTTGTACAGTGTTGTTGGACAAGCACCATGTACACGGAAGTGTCTTCAGAAGTTAACCTTAACACCTCATCATAAAAAAATCAACGTCTGAAGTATGCAAAACAACATCTATGTAAGCCAGAGGCAAGTTCTGTCATCAGATGAAGCACAAGTTGCACTCTTTGGCACCAGTCAGGAGGGAAACAGAGGGAAAAATTCCTAAATCTGGAATAGAATGAATTTTATCTGATGACAAGAAATGTTTGGAGGCTGCGATTTGAGGCAAAGGGGGTCTTACTAAGTATGAATGCAGAGGTGTCCAAACTTATGCAGATGCCACATTTAAATTTTGTTTTTGTTTTTTTTAATACAGATATAATGTAATGACGAATGTTTGCCCTTAAATTCCCATGTGATTCTACAGGAGTATCATGCCCCGGGGATGTCGGCTGAGACTCTGGCGCAGTGGGGGCGCGTGGTGGCCCTGTTTGAGCGTGCTGGGGCGCGAGTGAAAGAGGTTTCGCTCCCTCACACACAGCACTCCATCGTCTGCTACCATGTGCTCTGCTGCTGCGAGGTGGCGTCCAACATGGCACGCTTCGATGGCCTGCAATACGGTACGCAACAGCAAGATGTTGATGTCAGCACAGCAGTACAGCAGGGGTACAGCAGTGCAGTGGTGTATCAGGATGCATCGGTATTAAGGCAGTGACTTTACTGTGTCAAAACAAAGGATTAAGTTCTAGCTAGAAAGGAAGAGTTTGTGAACAAACAAACAAATCCAGCTAATAAAAATGAAAGATGTGGCAGCTGTTGATTTGTTTGTAATTGCTTTAAATAACTTGAGTTTGTATAGTAGTGGTTGGCTGAAGGCAGTGGGTAGTTCACACTGACAGGGTTCTATGTTTTTCTTCAGTTTTTGAGTAACTTAAAACAAAAGAGGTGGTGTTTTTAAAGGTTTGGTTAAGGTATATAAGGTGATTGCTGGGGTGTTACATAGGTGGTTGTGTTTCAGATGATTGGTGGGTTGTGGATAGGCTGTTGCTATTGTCTACCAGGCAAGGTGCCACTAATCCATTGCTATAGTATTCCAGGTGGTTGCTAATGTGTTAGTAGGCCATAGCAGTAACAATCGTAGGCAGTCGCTAAGGTGTTCCTAGGCCATTGCTATGCAATCCCAGGTGATCACTAAGGTGTTTCTAGACTGTTGCTATGCTATCCCAGGTAGTTGCTAAGGTGCCGCTGTGCTATTTCTGGGTTTTTAGGTAATTGCTATGTAATTCTAGGTAGTTACGAAGGTTGTTGCTCTGCTGTTTCAGGTGGTTGTTAAGTTACTGCAGCCGTTAATATGTTATCCTAGTTAAATGCTGAGGTGTTGCTAGGCCAGCTGTTGCTATGTTATTCATCATGTATCCATCAGGTTTTTCAAACGGATCCAAAGGTCTGTTCACGAAGCACGTTCTGATGTACAAATGTGCAATACTGGTTTACTTTGTGGCTGTAATGCCATTTAAAGTCAACAGAGATTTGAGATTTTACTGTTTGCCCACTGGAAAACAAAATAATCAATCTGAAGAAGTCTTTCAATTCATCCAGCAGATATTTGCTTAATAGTAAATATAAATATTGGTATTGCAGTAAAGGCAAAATAAGAATCCTTGGGCAAGACTCCCAAAGTTATGTTCATCTACCTTTTGATATATGATTAAACTTCTCATTACTGTGGATAAGAAGGTCTAACAAATTCCTTAAATGTAAATGGAGGTCTTTAGAAAATGGTTTAAATGGTGTAGCCTCTTATTCTTCAGGGTATTTTTTGGTTTGTCCATCTGTATTTACGTGACCAAATTGCAAGGCAAATTATTCAGTAACTGCATGAAAGAAATGCAAATCTTTTTAATTTATTTTTTATTTTTTGTACAAGAACCTCAAATGAACAGAACATGTGTTTATGATCTACACACATCACTATATGTTTATAATTTACTGCTGAAAGCCAAAAATCTCAGACGCTCTTCGTGCTATTTTATAAAAGTGATGTTTCCAGAGCAGATCACTGAAGAGACGCCGTCTGTTTATAGTTTAGAGCCCAGATTTGAGGAAAAACGGGTCGACTTTCAGTAGAAAAACAAACTGAGTTCAGCTTCTTTTATTATAAGGGTTTAAAATGACATCACCGTCTATTAGACTGGAGAGAAGAGCTACAGCCTCACACGACGCCCAGCTTCTGAACGGAGCTTATGAAGCTGTTTTTAGTAAAGAGCTAGTAAGAGGAACACAGTTTTGTAATGATAATGGGCGGTGCCTGTGGGCGGTAGATACTGGGCTTCCTCTAGAAGAGCTTTAGAAATTATTACATTCACGTAAAATACTGTTTAGTGTAGTGTATTTATATGTTTCTCCAGGCAAAATAATCATTTAAATAGCTTTAAATTCATAAAAGTTTATTTGGCTGCACTTTATATCGAGTGTTTCTAATAACTGTGGAGTTACTTATGAACAAAATATGCAGCAACAATGTAACTACTAATGATTTAGTCACTGTTACAGATGGATTACAGATGTGCGCCTTATGTAAATGTAGGTTTTGCCCCATGTAATTACACAAGTATATCTTAGTAGTTGTAACAGCCTATTCACTCTCATGTAATAACACAAGGGTAATAACATGAATGTAATGACATTTGTATTCAGACTGGAACAGCATTTCTTTTGCCAGCAGTAAAAGGAAATATTTAGTAATGTACATTAAGACATTATTACACTGTATCTGCCAGCTTTCCTAACATTTAGCCAGCATTTATTGGCAGTGCTGTGACGCTGTAACCAGTTTCAGCTTTAAACCACTCTGTATGTATATGTGACGGAACAGCAGACGCCCCCTTATCATAACATGTTATGGCATTAATTAAATGTGCTGCATTTCCCACAAAGCAACATCTGTATTACCACTCCATTATTACACAGTACCCACATAACAACTACACAGGACCCGTCCAGTTACTTTAGAGTGTAACTTTAACACTGCACTACAACAAAGTTCCTGTGTAGAAGATGCACTTATGTAATTACATGAGTCTGTACTTCTGTAATCCATCTGTAACGTTGGCCAAATCATCAGTAGTTACATTGTTATTGCATATGTTATTCATGTGTAACTACACAGTTATTAGAGGCGCTGAATATAAAGCGGGACCATTTACTTTAGGGAAGAATCTGTGAAAGATGACTTATTTTTAAACAAAAGACAGCATGTATGAGCACAGTTTTGGGGCGAGAAGCCACTTTAACCTCTTTAAAATATGTTTTGCGTGGCTTGTGTAAAACCATTTATTACTGATTTGGCGTATGGAAGTGTACCTTACATTTTTATTGGCTTTGTTGTGTTTGTGTGTTGCTATGTTGGGCTCATGATAAGATTAAGAACTCCCTGGCTGGAGTAAAGCAAATATATAAAGTGGGTTGGGTGTTTAATAGATTAAACCATATAAATCATTGCACAACCAACCACTAACCCAGTTAAATTTTAACATTTATTAGCGCTGTAGTGAGCCATTAAATAATAAAGCCTCACTGGCGGTGCCAGCCTGGCAAAAGGAATACATCTTATTCACTGTCTTCCCCTGCATGTCATTCCTCAGGTCATCGGAGCAAAGTGGACAGCTCTACTGAAGCACTGTATGCCACGACGCGTCACGAGGGCTTCAACAGCGTCGTCCGAAGTAGGATCCTTGCTGGGAACTACTTCCTATTGAAACAGTGAGATGCTTCCTTCCTGACATCGCAGCCATTCAGCACAACACATCTTAATTCTACCATATCGGTCAGGCATTCACATGTTTCTACACTCACTGTCCATTTTAACAGCTCCGGTTACTCTATAGCTGCACTTTGTATTTCTACAGTTACAGACTGTAGTCCATCTGTTTCTCTGATACTTTGTCAGCCCCCTTTTACCGCGTTCTTCAGTGGTCAGGAACCCCATGGACCCTCACAGAGCAGGTACTATTTGAGTGGTGGATCATTCTCAGCACTGCAGTAACACTGATGTGGTGGTGGTGTGTTAGTGTGTGTTGTGCTGGTCAGAGTGGATCAGACACAGCAGTGCTGCTGGAGTTTTTAAACACCTCAGTGTTACTGCTGGACTGAGAACAGTCCACCAACCAAAAATATCCAGCCAACAGCGTCCTGTGACCACTGATGAAGGACTAGAGGATGACCAACACAAACTGTGCAGCAACAGATGAGCTGTCGTCTCTGACTTTACATCTACAAGGTGGACCAGCAACACAGGTGCTTCTAATAGAATGGACAGTGAATGGACACAGTGTTTAAAAACTCTAGCAGCACTGCTGTGTCTGATCCACTCATACAAGCACATCACACACTAACACACCACCACCACATCAGTGTCACTGCCGTGCTGAGATCACAATGCATAATACCAAACGTTGGCTGGAGAGGTGTAAAGCAAAAGCAGATTCCAGGATAATGCAGATACAGGAATGCATAATGCCAACTGTAAAGTTTGGCTGGGGAGGGATAATGGTCCAGGGCCGTTTTTCAAGGTTTGGGCTAGACTCCTTAGTTCCAGTGAAGAGTAATGTTTACATTTACGACATTTGGCTGACGCTCTTATCCAGAGCGACTTACAATTTGATCATTTTACACAGGGAGGCGAAGATGGTGTTAGGAGTCTTGCTCAAGAACTCTTATTGGTTTAGTGTAGGGTGACCGCCCAGGATGGGACAGAACCCCAGTCTACAACATAGAAGGCAGAGGTGTTACCTACTACACTACACCAACCTAATGTTAATGCTACCTTTCCTGTTCCTGGAAACACATGATAAGGCCAACGCTTAGACAGTTGCACGACACGGGAGCCCAGAAATGCACTTTTGACTGAATGTCAGATTCTCACAGACACACTCCAGAATCTTGTGGAAAGTTTCCCAGAAGAGCAGAGGCTGTTATAGTCGCGAAGGGAGGCGAGTCCATGTTAAAGTGCACAGTTTTGGAATGGGATGTACTTTGAATGTTCTTTCAAGATGTTCGCAGATTCATCCACTTGGGGAAGGGGTCCAATGGTGTCCTAACTTCTTTTTTAACAGTTTGTTACTGTTGTTTTTAGGCAACTGTTACAGGCAGCATTTTTGGCTAAAGCATTTGGGAAATGGAAACTGAAACTGGGGAGCTGCAACCCTCTGAAGAACAGCAGGGGGCGCTGTCACAACATTCCTAACTTTCAGCTTATTGAAACTTAGTTTATTTTTTTACCTTATTTACATCAGTAGTGATAACTAACTTAAATTTGGACGTCATTTTTTATTGTAGTTATGTTTCAGCTGTGCACATATCGTCTGTATCTAGATAACAGACATAAGAGCTGAGTATCGGCCTCAGTCAAGTAGTTTCAGATTTCCTAGCTTGAGATAAGATGCTGTAAAATAAGATAAAATTCCTATATTAAAATAAGATTTGCTTCTTTAATAGGAATATGTGATCTTATGTAAATCTTATATTGATTTGTAATATGGAACTGAACTCCTGTTTCTTTGAATGATGAAACCTAAAAACTCAAAGTGAAGGCTTTTTAAACACATAATTAAAATTAGTGATAAAATCTGACAAAAAAATCTCATAGTTTGTAATGTTTGGCTTGAATAACACAAAATATATGTTTTCCGGGTTGTTCTGGCTACTGTGCTTGTGCAGATCTTCACAGCTATTTCCCACTTGTGTCCTTACCTGCAAGCTGATTGGCTGTTCTTTCCTCATAAACAGACACCATAAAAAGTCTTACAAGCTTTACTATTCATTTTCCAACAAGTGACCTGTCTCCTCCTCTATAATGTCTCTGATATAAACTTCCACTACTTGCGTTTGCCTCTTAGCTTACCTCTTAACTACACACAACCTGTCTGATTGACATCTGGGGTGAGGGGAAAACTGTAAATGTGCCACCGAGCCTTTAATCGAATTTGTTCTCTTCCCACATGCAGGAACTACGACCGTTACTTTGTGAAGGCCCAGCAGATCAGACGTCTGATTACAGAAGATTTCCGGCGCGTTTTCCAGTCAGGTGTTGATGTGCTTCTCACGCCCACCACACTGAGCGATGCAGCGCGCTACTCTGACTTCATCCAGGAAGACAATCGCACACGCAGCGCCCAGGAGGACATCTTCACCCAGCCAGTCAACGTGGCAGGTGCGCAGCGCATTCACAGCATCAAGCTCTGTCTAAACAGGTTACAGCAGTGGTTCATCAGAAGTACATCAGAAGTTTGTCTGTACTTTTATAAATAACGTTGTTCTATTTGAGATTACTTCATTCACTTGATCCTTAAAGGGCCTGTATGTTGTAATTTTCTCATATTTAATTTGAACCCTTATAAAATACCCCACTAATAACATCAGTGTGGGTTTATGTAGCAAAAACATACATACTTGATTTTTAAATAGCCATTTTCCAGCCTCTCTTTATTCCTTTCAGTTAAACAGGCTGTTTTTGTTACTGTGCCTTTAAGAAGTATATACTTCGATATATATCACTGCTGTCTGAACAAAACCTCGTATCTCCTTTTTTGTCATTTTTCTGTTTTCGGCATAATTTGAAAATGCTTGTTGGCCTTTGCATTGTATATAAATTTTATGATAAATGGACTAAAACAAACACCCCAAACTGACTTGTAAAAACGTCTGGTTCCATTGACTTGCATTAAAAGTAAAGTATGTTTTTTCTTTCTCCTGTAAAGTTGGCATTTTGGAGACACGAGGTTTTAATCCTGCAACAGCGATGTGTAAATGAGCTCTGTTCTGATTGGCTGCCGTGTAATGTGCCTCATTCAAAAAGCAGCTTAGGATGAAACACTCCAGCCTGACTGGATGGAGATAAATTGCTCAAGGCTGAACAGGCAGATACAGTCGAATGCTAAAGTTTGGGCACCTCTAGTCAAATTCTACATTTTGATGATTTTCTGAGGAAAAATAAGTTAACACATCCTCTACAAATACAGTTACTGTTTATTTGTATTAGTTTATATGTTAATTTAACAAAAAAAGCAAAATGTGACCTATACAAAAATTATGGAATTTAAATTTTTTTTGTAATATCTTCCAGTATCTCCACTAGTAAGCAGAAATTGTGCATTAAAATGTTTAGAAAATGTGGCATTTAAGTGTCTAGGATGTGTTAAATTATTTTTTTCAACAAAATTTGTAACTTGACTGTGGGTGTTCAAACGGTATGTATAGATGAGTTGGTTTTTGTGACATCACAGAAATAGTGAAATCAGAACTGGCTGTTCATATGGCTTAGTTGCCAAATAACATTTTTTGCAGTATTGAAAGTAGTAACTTACCACGCACCAGACGTTTATTTAAATAAAAGTGAGGGAAATTCAGATTCTAAGATATGGGCTCTTTAATTTGAGGCAAGTGTGAGATGGTTTAGTCTCAACTGATGCTAACATAAGGCTACATTAGCCTAGTAGCTCCAGTGCAAAATTAAAGAATCAATCCGGAGTAAGTCTTAATGACAACCCCATTTCCAAAAAAGTTGTGAAGCTGTGCAAAATGCTAATAAAAACATAATTCAGCAATGTGCAAATCATTTAAACCCTATATATGATTGAAATAGTACAAAGACAATGAATCAAATGTTGAAACAGAAATTTTATTGTTTTTTGAAAAATATATGCCCATTTTGAATTTGATGCCAACAGCACGTTCCAAAAAAGTTGGGACGGGACAACTTGCGTAATGCTAAAAAAAAAAAAAAACCTGGTGGTTAATTGGCAACAGTGAGTAACATGGTTGAAAAAGCATCTCAGAGAGTCTGAGTCTTTCAGAAGTAAAGATGAGGAGGGGTTCACCACTCTGTGAAAGACTGCACAATCAAAGTGTGCAACAATTCAAAATTAAAGTTTCTCAGCATAAAATAGCAAAGAACTTTTGCTTTTCATCATCTTCGGTTCATAATATTAAAAGATTCAGAGAATCTGGAGAAATTTCTGTATGTAAGGCACAAGGCTAAAGACCAGTATTCGCTGGCTGTGATCTTTGGCCCCTCAGATGGCACTGCATTAAAAACAGACATGATTCTGTAGTGGAAATCACTGCATGGGCTTTGAAACACTTCTTAAAAGCACTGTCTGTGTAAACACTTTGGCGCTGCATCCACAAATGCTATTTAAAACTCCAAAAATGCAAAGAAGAAACCATATATATATATATATATATATATATATATATATATATATATATATATATACACAGGATCCAGAAATGCTTCCACCTTCTCTGGGCCTGAGCTCATTTAAAATCGACTGAGGCAAAGTGGAAAAGTGTCCTGTGATCCAGTGAATCAACATTTGAAATTCTTTTTGTAAATGATGGACACTGTGTCGTCCGGGCTAAAGACCACCCAGCTTGTTATCAGTGCACAAAAGCCAGTATTCATGATGGTTTAGGGGGGCATTAGTGCACATGGCATGGGTGACGTGCTCATCTGTGAAGGCACCATTAATGCTGAATGATATATACATGTTTTGGCAACATATTCTACCATTCAGACAACGTCTTTTTCAGGGTAGTCCTTGATTATTTCAGCAAGACACTGTCAAACCACATTCTGCATGTATTATAACTGCATTTTATTTCAAGCAGTTTTAACTTTTAATTCTGTCTTTCAATTTGCAGTGGATTTAACCAAGAAATTTTACACATAATGACATTTTTGGAGAAAATTCACTTCTTACAAGTTAAAACTGAATTTTTACTAGTTACTAGTAAACTAGTTTACTAGTACTAACTAGTATTGAAAAATACTAGTTCACATGCAACTGGATTCCCACAAATAGAAATTAAAAGAATGCTAAAATGATCATTAGAATTGCTGTATGTCAAAGAAAAAATTACCACATTAAACTTTAATTCATGTTCGTAAAAATTTTCATTGCTTTTTTAATGAACTGGAAATTCATTGCTTAAATTCCTACCAGTGAGAAATAATATCTTTCTGAAATTAAAATTCCTACAATTAAAAGTTGAATTTTCAGTTTAAAAATTTAATTTATATGCATAATTTTTCTAATAATTTTGTGATTCTTGATTAAAATGCATCAACACTTTATTATTTGCATCTCTTCTTTCCTTTAAATTCATAGCTCTGTTCCTGAGAATTTAGTTTATCTTTGTGTCTCTGTGTTTGTTTCTTTTTTCGAGTCAATTCCATATCTGAAAATATTCTAGAGCAACTGTAAAACTCTAACACAGTAAAAAGAAAATCTAAAATATCTATTACTGGCTTTAATTGTCCATGTTTAAGGCAGAGCATGCTGAAAATGAATGGACATAACCATTAGCTTGATGCTAATATTATATAGAAATTCCCATTGACAAGCTAATGGAAATTAGCATAATGCTTGCAGTATAAATTTTATGTAAAAATGCCACTTAAAAGTAATCATGTAATTACTTTATTTAAATCATTCAACACTATTAACAACAATGCCTTTAACAAACTGCTTAAAACTAAACGTGACTACAGAGCTAACAAAAACGTAATGAGTAACCATAATCAATTACCTGTAATCACCAAAAGGAACTTGGGAGTGTCCTCTAATGATTAGCCTCTATTGTTCTGCCCTGACCTTTACTGACCTCTCTGATGATCTCACCATTTAATCCTTCATTCTACACAATGGCCCCAGCAAACACCATTGTCCTAAAGCTGTCAAGTACCTTTAACTCATCAGGAAGAGAGGTGAGGGTGTAGTCAATTCATCTTTCATGTTAAAGGAGAGCAGTTATCCTCCCAAAAGGGTGTTTGACAACAAACCAATAGTTGGCTTAATTGGAGTTTGTCTTTAGGCTGAGTATACATTGTTTATTACGTCTAAACCTTTGACCCCACTTCACAGTACGGTTCATTTTTTATATTAAAAACCACTGTCTGTGTAAACAGTTTGTCGCTGCAGCCACAAATGCGAATAAAATCTCTAAAATGCAAAGAAAAAACCATACATAAACAGGATCCAGAAATGCTGCCACCTTCTCTGGGCCTGAGCTCATTTAAAATGGACTCAGGCGAAGTGGAAAAGTGTCAATCCATTTTTCATGTTAAAGTAAAGCAGTTAGTTGTTTGACAACAAACCGATAGTTGGCTTAATTGGAATTTATCTTTAGGCTGAGTATAAATTGTTTATTAAGTCCAGATCTTTGACCCCACTTCGTAGAACTTTTTTTTTTTTTAAATATTACATTGCTGCACCAGAACCAAGAGGATGTCTGAGTAGTCTGTCAGGTCAACAGAACACTACCATTATCCTCCATTGCCCAGTGCTATTCAATCTTAAGTCTGTTCCCTCTTTCACAATAAGTTTTATCCATTCTTTAAAATTGCATAATAGAAGTCCGGAGGGAGGCTTGTCTGTCAGAATTCTTCAAAACTGATTCCAGAACACTGGGCCTCATTCTCATTGAGAAAGATCCTAAGAAAAAGTCTTTGAAGTCCTTAAAAGTCCTGGAATTGTTTGTGCCTTTGTGCTCTTGAGTTTGTGTGGATTCTGAAACCACTCCAATGACTTTACAGTGGTGGTGATAGGAACCAGGGGTCAGAGTGTCTGTAACACAAATATAGCCATTTCATTTACAGTCCAAAACCACTGGTGAACCTATATGCATCTTGAGTTTCATATGTAAAGCTGGTACCAGTAAAACAATAATGGTTCTGAAAAATAAGTTTTCTTTGGGGACTATTTTGCCATACAGTACCCTGCATGTACTTTGAAGACTTTAAAAGTGTCAAGTTTTAGGCCAAAACCTTCTCAAAACTGTCATAAACAATGTCTCAGTCATAAGGCAGTGTATTCATAACCATTTAGACACTTCAGACGTCTGGTTCCTATCACGACCACTGTGAACAGTTCTGGCTCTGTTAGTTTCTCTAAAATGGAACATTTCGCTCTAAAACACTTTGAATGACTTTTGTTTAGATTTTAATAAGTTAATTTAGCAGAGGTTTTGGAACATCAGTGTAATTTCCCTGATAGAATGAGCTCATGTCTTGATTCATGTGTAATCATACTGGAGATCAAATAGAATTGAAAATATAATTGTGGAATTTCATTCCTTGCATATTTGAATGTAAATTACATACATAGTGAATTGCCTAAATAAGTGCTAGAATTAAGCAATAGAACACGAGAGGGAGTGTCGCCTACGGCTCATGCCAGCAACCAAATCACAGCCGTGATGTTATTCGCGATACCACACGACCTTAAGTGTTCCATTGCATTTGTACCTTTGTTTTTGGCGAAGTAAAAACGTTCAAATGGCTTGAGCGCCTCTTACAGCGGTCAAAGTCATTGCTTAGCAACAGCGTCTCAGCGGTTACTTCACCATAACAGCACTTTTTTCTTTTTTAACAAACACTATCACTCTGCTGAGATGCCGTTGCTAAGCAACGACTTTGACCGCTTTAGGAGACGCTCAAGCCATTTGAACGTACTAGAACACTTCTCAATCAGTCAGCTTGTGAGGCCGTAACTAACTGTTGTATTACTTAATATATGAATGCATATATGATTATATACATGGATAAAACAAATATATGACGTTTTAGGCCAACGTCTTCTCTCAGAATTACTTTAAAACAATCTCTCAGTCGTCAGGCAGCGTACTTATAAAGATCTGATGTAAAAGCTTTCTGTGAGGGGAAAGTTGTGTACTTTCAGTATGAGACCTTTAAAGGAACGAACCTAATCTCTATCTGTGACGTCTGTGTTGTATGGCTGATTAAGGTTCCTGCTTGCTTATGCCAAGTGTCAGTTAGAGGGGTGTAAAGCCTGTGACAGTGACGAACCTCCATCCAGTACTTTTTGGGTGATTTAGAGTCTGGATTGTGATCAAAATTTAATAATCCAGCATAAATACCTGACCTCACTAATGCTCCTGTGACTGAATGCAATCAAATCCTCACAGCAATGTTTTTCTTTACTGCAGCAAAGAAGGATAGACTTACTATTAATACTCTTCATTTCAGAAGAGACTTGTATTGTACGTGGAAGTATATAGAGTATATATATGTTGGCTATGTTCAGTATAGTATACTGTGTACTGTATATTGCGTACTATATCAGTATAGACTGAACACTACGTGCTACTCATCATAGTAGGACACATATCCATGTACATGTACAGTATCCAGTATATGACACAAGCCATGAGGCGGTGCAGCTAGCCTGACAACATAAGACATCAGAACCACCTCAACACCCAGCTTCACTTTCCTCAGCCCTCCTATCACTGCTTAGCAACCGTTATAGCTGCTTTCCAGCATGTAGGTTTATGTTTTGGTCAAGATGTGGGCCCATGTGACTTTTAAAAGACGGCCCATACCATGACAGAAGGCAGGATGCTGTTTTTTTATCTTCAAAGCCAAAAAGAAACTTTAAAAATATCATCTTTGGATTGGTCTGTGTGGTAAACCTGTGTGGTGTCCAAACACACCTGTTTTAATTTGCAAGTCATTTCATTTTGATTGCGTCCACAGTGGTCATATGAGCTAGTTTGACTGCAGCATGACCTCAAACGGGAGCTCGAAAAGCCAATGTTGAGTGGACTGTTCGGCTGAGACCAGCTTTATTATCCTAAGTTAGTGTTTTAACCACGTTATCAATGCAGTTGGTTAACTTTTAAATGGACGAAGTAAGCAAACACTCCCCGTGGCCAGCAGTGAAAGCTGGTGTGGCTTCAGTGTTGCAGCATTTGGTCAGTTTTCTTTCATTTTGCTGTTGTTAACGTGTCGCAAGGCTGAATCCTAGGCTATTAAAAGTACCCAGGCGGTTACGTCAGTGCTTACGTCCACCTTAAATGATCGCATTGCATTTTGCAATCCAATAAATTGCAAATATAGGAGTATTCAGGTCAGAGCAGGACGTCATCCTGGTATATTTGGCATAGTAGAGAATGTATGTGGTGTGTTGGTCAGTACTATTTAGGCACAATCAGTACGCAAGCAGTTTAGTTGGCTCTTTTGAACACAGCCATTGAAATTATTGGACGTGTTAATCAACCAAATGAAACGCATGTGGCAGAAAAACGCTGGGGTGTTTTTTTTTATGATTAGATTTCCCAGCTGTGTTGAGCCGTTAGTTGAATTAGCAAGAGTATGTATTAAGATCCATGGCCATGAAATCTGTTTTCTACCTCTCCGCACCAGGTCTTCCTGCCGTTACCGTACCAACAGCGCTCTCAAGCAGAGGCCTTCCCATCAGCCTGCAACTGATTGGACAGTCTTTCCAGGACATGAAGTTGCTGACAGTGGCCAATTGGATGGAGCAGCAGCTCGACTTCCCCATCATCCGTTTCCATGACGACACAGCGGAGAGAGAGAGACAGACAGACAGATAGGACCAGGAACGAGAATGCAAATTGGGGTCATGAATGATAATAGCGAGGGTCATATTGGTGCAGCGTACAAACACAATTTGCACTCAAATAAGAAATGCAGTCATTCTGATGAGAGCAGCCTTATTGCCGGTGTCGGGTTTCGGAGCTCATTTCCATCTTGTTTTGTACCTGTGCTGCAGTTTGTGAATTCAGTAAACTGAGCTGTGTTTGACATCCTGGACAGCCCTTGTGTCTCTGAAGATTGAGTTACTTACTCCTACATGCCTCTGAGAACCTGCTGACATTTGATGCCTTCAGATTTCAGTCTGAGGGAAAGAAAAACCAATGACTCAATTTGCTCTAAATGAAGCGGTCAGGGCCGAAACCTAGAAGCCAGTGCACGTCTCAGACTATACAACTACCCATTCAGTGTGGATCATTCTACCGAATTGTAGAGTTGGACTTTAAAATCCTTTTGAGTTACCCAATACCTTAATTTTATTGATTTTTATTAATCTGAATGATTGAACATTCCATTTTGTCACTGCCGAACCCGTCAAAGTACTACTGAAACTTTCAGTGGCTTCCTGTACAAATCATGAAGGTAAAATATTACTCAAGTTCCTCCCTTTAGACCTTCACTTGAGTAAAAGTACAGAAGTATTTGCCTTCAAATGTACTTAAGTATGAAAGTAAAAGTACTAAAAGAGTAATTCTGGCTCTGATGTCCTGTTATCATTTTTATAACCAGACTGGCTTCATGAATTCAGGTGAAAGTCCTCCAGCGTCTCTCTTGGTAAACCAGTCTTTTAATAGAACGTCATTAATTAGTGACGCTGACGTCTATTAAAATGATCAGAAGCACAAAACACTGAAGGTAAACAGTTTCCATCAGGGAGAACCGAGTGGCTCTGAAATCACTTTTTACACACAAGCAAAGTTTCAGTTTCAGATTTATTTACAACTTAGTTCCAAGTTTAAGTTGAATAAAAACTGGCTTTAAACTCAGGATCACAGATGAGCTCCTTTACTATGTTGATCTGTAGGCGTCTGTTCATAAACATAAACCAGCCCAAACTCATTTACTATAAAATGAAATGGTGTTTGTAGAAATTCAGAAAAAAGCCGCGTCAGTCTCGACTGCATATGTGGACATATTTCTATATTGTGCTTTATTTACACAAAGTTAGGTTAGTTCATCATTTATGTTGAACAGACTCTCCCAACGTTTTACGCTGCTGCGCTGACGTTGAACCGCGTGCTGCACTGGGTCGGTATGACCAACAGGTCAAAACCAGCTCTAAACAAAGTGACCGCTGGGCCCTGATTGGTGCTCTGGCTTTGCGCTTCTTTCGTTTTGACATGTTACGTTTTTATACACACAGAAACCAAAAGGAACGACAGATTTCTCAAAATGTAGGAGGAAAAAGTCGGATATTAGACTCTGAAATGTAGTGGAGTGAAAGGAAAAAGTCCAGAATGGAGAAACTTCAGTACAGATACACCAAAAATACTAAAGTACAGAAACTAATTACATTTACTTTGTTAATGTCCACCAATGGAAACTTTGCTAAATGTTTCAGGAATGACTGTTTCTGTAGTGACAATTTTAGCTCATTTTGTGCAGAACTCAAAAACACTAGTCAGTACATGACTAGCAAACACAGCTTTGAACAGCTGCACACAGTTGGATATAAAACCATTTAAAAAAATGTAAATAGTATGTAATTGCTGAAAATATGATTTAGTACTGACAATGTTATATGCTGATTTTCAGACTTTGGGACACCTTTACATCAAAATAATTGGATCTAATTGCTCACCATGTGGCCATGAGGGGCAGGGATGCATCTCACTTCCTGTGCTAAAATGCAAGGGTGTGGCCAAAATAAGACTCCGCCTATGGATTAAAACTCTGTGTGTCAGTAGTGACGTGAAAACAGGACAGAATTTTTTTTTTCTTTAAAAAAATTTGACTAATCAAAATCTTTAAAGTTGAAAGACATTAGATTATGAAAACTTAGGGGTTAGGTTTGGGACAGACAACTCCCGATAGACAGTGCCCTATAAATGATGATTTTTATTATATATATTTTGCCTGTGCCTGTCTCTATTAATGCTTTGGGTTTAAATAGATCATGTCATCATCCTTGTCAATATCTAAGGACTGAATACTTAATTTTTTATTGTAAAGCTCTATGATTTTCAAAATGCTATATAAATAAAGAGTACTTTACATTTAGTGTTGTTTTTAGGGGTTTTACTGTGCAACCGCTGTTTGAACTAATTCAGTAGAATGGCACATATATTGACACAGTTGGTCAGTAATATAGATGGATATGGACAGCTCACTGTCAGTAACGGTCAAAATGGTCAGTCATTTACAGTAATATTGTTCACAGCATTGCTGGGATTGGAACAAGCCACCCCTCGACGATAGGGCACAACTTTAAATGATCGAGATGGTCGGGTCCATCTCTAACTGTGACAGAAATACAGGCTGAACTGGTCAATGTGAATACAAAACATCATGACTAAAATCATAAAAACATGCTAAATGTATACAAACAACATCTCTGGCATGAGGATAACCTGCAACTACACACATTTTCTGTGAAGAGAGCTCATGAAAAGAGGTAATTGACACAAACCAGACAGTGCAAAGGCAGCGTCATGATTGGACGCAGTGTGCCTAGGCCCACCCATTTTCATTATTGGCACACCCTGAATCAAATTCCATTGTATTGGTTACTGGAATTATTTTGGTCAGGCCAGATACCAAATCAAAGTGAATGGCCTTCATTTATGCTAAATACCTCCTAATTAGAGCTGTCTGGGATTGATAAAGCACTGTATTTCAATTATAGTGCTATATATTGTGAGTACGATATACCTAGCAATATATTAAAAGCACATGAATGTATGTAAATGAAGGCCTCGTTTACATATTGCAGCTTTTAGTGATCTCAGTATTGCAACTGCCATAATCGCAGCATACTAGTATATTGTACATACCTTCTCCTAAGATACTGGGAATGTGTTTTGAGGACATCACTAGGGTGCTGGAAAGAAAAGGTGAATCCTAGTGTTTGTACAATGTACTGGTATATTGTGATTATGGGAGTTGCAATATTGATATCACTAAAAGCTGCAGTTTGTAAACGAGGCCTTATACATTCCTGTGTTTTTAATATATCGCAAGGCATATCATACAACTGACTCAGCAGTTGACTCATATTGCATCGCTGTTGTTGGGACAAAACTTTGTATCTCCAGAATGGTAACTTTACAGGAGAAGGAAAAAACCTATACTTTTAATGTAAGTCAATGGAACCAGACATATTTCTAAGCAACTTTGGGCCATTTCTTTTGGCCCATTCATCCTGAATGTTTGTCACAATATAAAGGATGAAAGGTGTTTTCAAATTATGTAAAAAACTGGAAAACAACAAAAACGGAGATGTTGAGTTCCGACAGTAGCAACATGCTTTTTGCTTTATTGTAGCAGTTTCCCCCAGAGCTAAACCCTGTAATCAACTGTAATTCAGAAGGAAATCCATTTTCACCTTAAGAAGAGAGAATAAAATTTAAAACAATCATGAAACAATATGAGAACAATCATGAAGCGTTGCATTATTAAAGCTCTCACAGGCCGGGTATGGAGGTTCTGAAGTTAGCTGTGTGTTTTCTCTGTGGATATTAAAGACCATGTAAGCTAAACCTTTTCCCATTACAGCAGAACATGCTGAAGCTCAGGTTTGACCTCTGGACCGCACTTTCACCACGAATACAGAAGACGTTCACTTCCAGTGTCCCGTGTGGCTGATGACATCATCCGTCAGCATTACAGCATTGTAACTGAGTCAGATCCGCTCAGATGCTGACTTCTGTGCACTTTCTGTGACCTCCTGATTTGCTCCTGAGTTATAATCGGGGGTCAGAATAAGGTCGCTGGAAGGCATGCCCATCGTTCTACCGAAGAAGTTCAAACTGAATTTTACAAGGATTATGATGTATTTGAACCCAAAGCATTAATAGAGATAGTAATAGAGTAAATATATCACTGTTGTCGGATTAAAACCTCGTACCTCCAAGATCGTAACTTCACAGGAGAAGGAAAAAACCTTCTTTACTTTTAATGTAAATCAATGGAACCAGATGGTTTTCCGAGTCATTTAGGGCCGTTTCTTTAACATTTAACACTTTTTGCATTTTTTTGTTGTTTTATTTTAAAGATCTTTTGGATTTCTTAAGTTGAAAGATTCAGACACACCGTGAGTTGAATTTTTATGTTAAAATGTCAGATTTTTTTCTGTTTTGATGTCGCTAGCTAAACAAAATGTTTTTGAGCCACACGCCTGCATTTTAGATCAGAAAGTGAGACTGCATCCCCGTCCCTCATGGCCACATGGTGAGCAGTTGGATCCCATTATTTTAAAGTCTGAAAATCAGTGTGGAACAATAAAAATTGCCATTACTGAAACTAATTTTAAATTTTAAAACTAATCTTCTGCAATTAGGTAAACTTCTTTTGTGTTTTAAATGAAAAATTTTATGGTTTTATAAATGTAAATCTTTTGTTTCGTAGTCATGTACTCGCTAATATTTTCAATTCTGATCAAAATGAGCTAAAAGTCACTACAGAAACAAATTTCGGTTGTTTTGATAGTGACGAAATTGACGGTTCAGTCACTTGTTTTCATAAAATGAAAGGGTCACTCAAAACAAAAGTCTGAGCTCTGATTTGAACCAATTTCTTTAGAATCATGTATAAAACACCTTCAGAGTTTAACCACTTTGACTGGAAGGGATTTTCTTCATTGTCTTTTTTGCAAATAAAAAAATATTTTTTATTATGTTATTAAGTGGAACTGTTAAATGTAAGAGAATGTAAAGGGACATTCTTAAGTGCATTCTTCAAAATAAAGGTGCCGAGCGGAACCAAAAAGGGCAGCGATGTAGTAGAGGAACCACTTTTGTTTCTTTATTAAAGTCTATTCCTGCAACCTGAAACTGTGCATGCAACTGTACATAAACATCACAGTCGTATGCAGTAGTTTGAGCGCACCTGCTCCGATGACACATTTTTGAACATTGATTTGAACATATGTGAACATATGGGAACATATCCTCTATAGAGAACATACTTCTGCAAATATTATGCACAGTTCCTGTTGATTTGCTGAATTAAACATCCAGGGGGAAAGCATAAAACAATAAAAACGTTTTTCAGTTTTTGACATAATTTGGAAATACCTGTGACCCTTTAGATGGTATGCAAATATTATGATGAATGGACTAATAGAACCGACCAGAAACGACTGGGGTGGGGGGGCGTCTGGTTCCATTGACTTACATTAAGAGTAAAGTACCTTTTTAACTTCTCTTTTAAACTTATGATTTTGAAGATATGAGGTTTTCTTCCGACAACAACGATATGCAAAAGGTATGGCATTGTTTGCAGAGGATGCGTTAGCCCCTTACATGGCCAGGCCCCACCAGCAGGCCCAAAATTTTACTACACACTTTTATAACCAAACATAGTTCTGCCAGTTTGCATTGAAGAGCCTGTAGTTACTGTATAACAATGCTTACTATTTAATAGGCCTGGGATTTTAGAAAAATCAGCAAAACATGTTGACTGGGGAGTTTCAGTCCTGTGCATACAGCTGTATATGTGCATGCAAAATAATCAGACTGCTTCTGCCCTGTTGTTGGGTGATTCATAATGTTGGCACTGCAGTCGTCACACAGCTGCATTAGTCAAAAATGTACATTTTTGCATATTACAGCCTATTTGGTGCACCTATAAAGTAGGTGCACCTAATAAGGTGGCCACTGGTTGCTGGAATATTGCAGTATAACCTAAATTATGATCTATTCACAGCCTGTGATTCGAAAGTTGCATCATACTGACCCAAATTCCACAAACCAGGACTTGGCCTTGATGGTTTGTAGATGTTTTATAGCTGTAGCTAAGACTGGACATGGACGCAAACCTGGGTTTCATCTTTACAGGAACCGAAGCTGTTTTGTAGAACAGACATCATTCAGCCGGAGTCTATGTGGGAGGGGGGGGTTCTTTTAAAATTACACCATGAATTCCAAAAAAGACTAATCAGAAGATATTAGACGGCTTAATTCCTTCTGTTGCGTGGCTGATTGCAATGTTGTTCAGCCTTAACTGATGAACTCAATCCATTCTGAAAGAGGCCTTGTTTATGAGCACCATTTTATTTGAATAGTATGTCTAAGTATCTGGCTTTTAGCATCTATTTGCTCTGATACTTGACTTTGCTTGAACTTTTGATGAGTATAGAGAAAAACAGTGACACAGGATGTTTGCGTAAGCCCCCCGGCCCCCCCTACAAAACCCAGTCTACATTATGGCAAAACAGCAGTACCGCTTTTCACTGCTGTTGGGGGAAGTGAGTCATGAGTGGTCGTCATCATCACATCTCACACCCTTACTTCCCTGCTTTTTGTAGGGAAGTAGATGCATGAACCTTTTTGTAATCAGGTCAGCTCAAGGCAACTGTTCTTACAGACTAGGGGTCGTCAACTGGCGGGCTGTGATCCGGAGCGAGACCCACCTGGAGAAAAGCAGATTTACACACATCTTTCCCTTAAAATGCAAAAAATCCAGCACCTCGTTATTTTCTCATTGTTGGGTTGATTGCTCTGCCATTATTTTGCTATACTAAGTCATTATTTTTGAGGTACTATGTCAGTATTCTGAAAGACACTCATTATTTTGAGATACTAAGTCATTATCTTGAGATACTGTCTTTAATTTGCGATGCTAACTCGTTATTTTGAGATACTAAGTCATTAGTACACTATCATATAAATTTGAGATGTTAAGTAATTATTTTGCTATGCTATCCCATTCATTTGAGATGCTAAGTCATCATTTTGAAATGCTGCCTCATTATTTTGATAGTAAGTCATTATTTTGAGATCTAAAGTTATTGTTTTGAGATATTGTCATTAATTTCAGATGCTAAGTAATTATTCTGAGATGCTGTCTCATTAATCTGAAATGCTAAGTTATTATTATGTTATGCTGTCTCATAAATTAGAGATGCTGAGTCATTATTTTGCCATACTATCTCATTCATTTGAGATGCTAATTCATCATTTTTCTGAGATACTATCTCATTAACGAAAGCGAAAGCAGCTATATCTTCACTTTTCCTAGTTATTTAGCTTTGTTCCTTGTTTCTGGTCTGAGTAATGAAGAAGGAATATGGCTTGTTAGAAAAAGGAGTGTTTGAAACTGAATGAACACAGAACTATGCATTCAAATATGATGGGGAAAAACTGTTCAGTCCATGATTATATATATATATATATATATATATATATATATATATATATATATATATATATCAAAGTATATATGTCTTTAGTTGCCTGGACTACTCAGTGGTCACCATTGTCACCATTTACTTATATTAGCTTGCTTGTCTGAAGTGTGATGTATCTGGACCGTGAAGTTTTAGTTGAATAGACGACCATCTGCAGCTTTCCAAAGATCAAGATTAGGCAACAGGCCATAACAAATGCCGTTGTCTGGACTCTCACTGTCACCCTGAGGAATTTTATTCCACAGATATGGTACATGCAAATGAACAGGGCCACCACTGACCTCAGGTGTGGTTCCCCTCACTAACCTCTGTAAGGATGGGATGATATGAAGAAAAAAACAGGATATCAATGACAACAGTTGGTATTGAAGTATTGAACATTGCAACATGATAATATTTTAAAAAACATTTATTATCATAAAATGGATAATTCCATTTTGAAAATATATACATACAGTGCATGCCCACACTAAGGGTGAACAGCATGACGATTCATAATTGTTATAGTGATTAATTCATTTTTGACTATATCATGGATATGATCAGTGCTTAACCCCTTAAAATCCTGGGCTTATTACATAGTAATGCTAATCGTTATTCAGTAACTACAGGGACGTTAATGCAAACTGAGCCATTCTAAGGTTACAGAAGTGTATAATAAAACTTTGGACCCACCGGTGGACCCTGGCCATGTAAGGGGTTAAACACATTATACTATAAATGAAGCTTAGATTTTTGTTCATGTTGTTAATAAAAAATCAAACTGATAAGCAACAAAAAATGGGCCTCATTTATCAACCATTCTTAGGAAGAAACTTCAGTAACATTTTCTATGAATGTCACATATGTAAGCACATTCATAACATGTTATAATGTATTCATAAGGCATTATAAACATGGCTATAAATATTTATAAAAATGCATTAGGTTATCGCCATGCTTATTATGCATTATGAATTGTTAATATAATGCATTATAAGTGCTGTTCATAACAAGTTATAAGAGCTCATAAGCTGTATTTGTCCGCTCTCAGTAAAGTGAAGCGTACTGTACTAAAGCCTCCTCCAGTGTTAAGAGTGCAGCTTCAAGTTGAAGTATTTACTGAATAATTCACTGAAACACTTAAACATCTACAATAAAGCTCATTACAGGCTTCAAATGTCAGAGTTTAAACTAGAGCTGCCATCAGTGTTTCACCCAATGAGGGAAAGTCAGTGTACACCACTGTTAATGTGCACCACCGTTAGCCTGGCACTGACTTAACACTGCATATCCAATAGAATGGTAGCAGAAATTAACATGACTGTAGTGTAGTGTTGATACAGAGTGTAGGTTCTAGCACTTGACGTTAGAACCAGAGAGGGAACAAGTTACAATGACAGCACTCTACTATCTGACCTCTTCCTCTCCAGGCCTTCACTCCACAGTGACTTCACACTCAAATAAAATACTGGAAGTCTCAGGGTGTAAATAAACTTTGTGTTTGTCTTTACTTCACGCTCTCCAAGCTGGGACTGACTTCTTTGGCACTGAAAGTATTACATATTATCAACACTACTTATAATGCATTATATTAACCATTCATAATGTATAATAAACATGGCTATAAGTGTAATTCAGGTTAATTCATTTTTATAAATGTTTATAACCATGTTTATAACGCCTTATGAATGCACTATAACATGTTATAAATGTGTTTATAGATGGATAGTCCTGGTTACTTTGAAAAGAGAATAACTATGAACAGAATGGTACCACTTTACAATATAACCTTATAATCAGTTATGAAAGGTTTACAATTAGTTTATTAATGGTTACTAATTAGGTCATCATAAGCACCTTATAAATCATCATTAAGCAGTTATAACACAAATAAAAAGGGCAACAGTGGGCAGTCCTATCTGAGGAATATGGTTATGTGATGAGCTGACTGACAGAAGAGAGAAGGCAAGATCAGTAACCAGCACCAGCTTTTAATGCATGTGTTATAGCTGCTTATTATTTATTATTAAAGTGTTTATGACCTCATTAATAACCAATAATAAACTAATTTTAGACTGCTCATAAACGCTTTGAAACAGTGGTGCCCCAGAAATGGAATGATAATTTTTGGGTTTAATACCACAATGTGTAATTAAAACTGGTCATCGTTCCATCCTTGGGCCGCTCTATTTTCCCGTATTTTCCATTTCTGCACCACCTCAAACCAGGATGCCATTTATTGGTGCGTAAATGTCACCAGCTGTGAGGGGAGACAGAGAGGTGCTAATGAAATTGCAGCTACTCGAGGAGTCTGCAGTATGGACCCAAACATCTCTCGGCTCCACACAGAACACACACACACACACACACACACACACACACACACTGACACAGTTCTCAATCACTGCCCTCAACCCCAAATGACTCATTTATTCCATATCAGTGGATTTCAGTCCCACTCCTGGGAGACCCCAGCTCTGCCGCCCCTGATTCAACACATAAGTCTAACTTTCCATTTACGCTAATAGGCCCTTCCTGATTTGAATGAGGTCATAAAGAGAAGGGAAAGAACTAAACTGTGGTGCGAAGCCTCCCAGGAGCAGAATCGAGAGCGGCTGTTTTCTATGACACCCTCTAAAGGCCTGTGCGGAGGTGAAATGTAGTTTTTACTTAACCAGCATATCTCGCTTCCAGGAGCTGCACGCTAATCATGTACAGTGAGTACAGTCTGAAAGTGAAACAGAATAGATCCTGACTCTGTTAGCCCAGCAACCATAATGTGATGTAATAGTATGTGAAATTAATCTGATATTATTCTGCTAGAGTTAATTTTAGCTTGTAGCATTTTTGGCCCATTAAAGTAACTTGGTTATGATGCCACTCGGGTAGCGGTGATTTTGTAATATTAGCCTGTGAAGGAGTTGATGTACTGTTAGCCTGTTAAAAGTAGCTTGACATGACATTAGCCAGTTAAAAGTAGCGTGGTGTAATATCAGCTTGACGTAAAGTAGCTTTAGGTGGCTTTAACCTGTTAAAAGTAGTTTGATGTAATATTAAACTGTTAAAAGCTTGTTGTGATATTTAGACTGATAAACTAGCTTGATATTAGTTTGTTAAAGTAGCCTTAAGTGACATTAGTCTATTAAAAGTAGTTTGATGTGGAAAGTAATGTGATATCAGGCATTTAAAAGTAGCTTGATGTGATATTAGCCTGGTAAAAGTAGCTTGATATGATATCAGCCAGTTAAAAGTATGTTTATGTGATATTAACCTGTTAAAAGCACCTTAATGTGATATGAGCCTGTTAAAAGTAGCTTGATGTAATATTAACAAGTTAAAAGTAGGTTGATATAATATTAATCAGAGAAAAGTAACTTGATGTGATATTAGCCTATTAAAAGTAGCTTGATGTGATATTAGCTAGTTGAAAGTAGCTAAAGTAATATTAACCAGTTAAAAGTAGCTTGATGTGATATTAGCTAGGCAAAAGTAGCTTGATGTAATATTAATCAGTTAAAAGTAACTTTATGTGATATTAACCAGTTAAAGGCAGCTTAGTGTGTTATTAGGAAATTAAAAGATGTACTGATGTACTGTTAGCCTGTTTAAAAGTCGCTTGATGTGATATCAACCTAATAAAAATATTTGTCATAGAATATTATCCTTTTAATTAGACTATTATTAGTAACTTGGTGTAACAATTTATGAAATAAATTGTTAAATATAGATAAAAAAAAACTATGAGTGTTTCTTCAACTACAGGCAAGTCCCAGCAGTGGCTTTTAAATGCATGTTCACATTTTTCAGTTTATCACTATCATAACACAAAAAGATGGGAAACAGGTCACCTCACTTACCAGTCTCTGAAAGACTTGAGTTCTTTGAATAAAAAAAAAACGTAGCAACTTGTTATATAATTAATACACTTGCTTAGGACTTTGCAGTATAGTTTACTGTTACCATTGACGGAATATATCTGGCTGAGATTTTCAACCCTGGATTTGTGATGCAAAGTAACCTCCCATTTTAATAACCATTGTTCCTGTTTATGTCAGGAAGCATATCTTAATCAGGAAGCAGAACCCGAAGTGTCTGGGTGTGTGTATACGTCTAAATCAGATGATCCTCTTATTGAACAGACACTTCTGGAATGCAACGGCATTTATAGTGGCTGGAAATGTCTCATTGTTGTTATTATGTTTCAGTGTTTCAGATATGAATGAGTAAATTTCATGTCATGATGAAAGGTAACACCCGCTGGGAGTTTTTAGGTTCTTGTCTTTCTCTTGAACTGCATTTAACTAACATCCTGCAACAGGACATAACATAGCATACCTATTTAGGTCTGTCTTGAAGTCAGGATGCAGGATGCATGTTTTCCATTTTAGTTTTGTTGCTTGGCCTTTAGGCTCTCTAATCATCTAATAATAACACTCGTCATGAATGACATTCAACCACTACGATTTGCATGTCTCCAAAACCCAGTGACGTTACACCCTGGACAGGTCGCCAGTCCATCGCAGGGCCATTCAGGATCATGGTAATGAAAATATTTCCGGTTCACATCAAAACTCTCATGCTTCAAAGACGGGATCGCCAAGGTGGCCTGATGTCATAGAGAGGGTTAGTGCTGCATGAGTGCTAATCAGAGATATAACTCAAATATTTTGAAAACTTTCAGCCTATGTATTTATGAGGCACTTTTAAAAGTGGGCCTTAAAAGTGGCTGTAACTTTTACTTTAACAACTACTGATAAAGGTGCAACCTTTAATACAGAAATTTTCAGGGATTGTTGTTTTTTCAATATATTTCAAGGGACATTCTTCCCAATCCCATTTCTTCTTTTTTCCCCTACCCTTTGTTTTTGAGCGTCACCCTAACTCCTTGGAACTGAGTTACAAGGGGCAGTGGTTGAAATCTGAAACCTACGAAATGGAACTCTCAAATAAATAAATGAAAAAAAAAACACACCCAGCCCGTCTGCAGTGATAGAAGAGAAGGGAAGAGTTCAGCTCCTCACTGCTGGGCTTTAGTTACACCCCTAATTCTTCAGTGATACAAAGCTGAAGTCAGCTATTCTCCAGCTTCTTGTTCAAATTTTCCTGTTCCACCTTAAACGGTGCAGCAGTTACATTCTGGCGCTTCAGGCGTCAGAACTGCTGGACTATTTAAGGTGGAACGGAAAAGTTAGCTAGCGAGCAAATGAAACATTAGCATGCTATTAGCAATTTTTTATGCTTGTTATGAAGAAAATAACCATAATATAGTGAAACTACATTAAACTAAGATAATACAATAGTTAATGTCATTTTTAACAGAGAAAATGCATACATTTGTGGTATCTTATAGTGCAACATTATAACCCTCAGCCTCATTGGTTTGACAGACCTCCAGATTTCATATCGTTTTCATGCTTTCGTTCTTTACTGCCGATGCATTACATGAAAATATAAACCATTGGGAATCGCTGTGGTGCCAATCAATTGGCCCGTGAGGATGTTTGAGTTTGCCTGCCAGAAAGTTACCCTAAGCCCACCTCTTCATCCAATTGGCACAAGCTTAGCTTTATATCATATATAACCTACAAAGTTTTCAGTTAAATTGTAAAAATATTTCAGTAACAAAATACAGATTAGAGTTACAAAATATATGTAAAATAAACAGATCTTGGAACCTACCTACATTCATTATTTGTGTATTTTTTCTTTTTCTTTGGGTCTCAGTTCATCATGAACATTGCATTTTGGGCCCCCTGTGACACCAACTTTTGGCACCCCTGCATTAGTGTAGCTCTTATCTTGGTTGGCAAACAAAACCACAAAACAAATATTGGAAAATTCACCAGAAAGCAATTGTAGTTTTCCAAAAGTGCCTCCAACCTTGAAGATACATCATCAGAAGGGGGTTTTCTTGGTCTTTAAAATGGAAAATCTCAGGAAATTGCTGAAGCACTGCTGTATGATGCAAGCAAGCATTTTTACAACAGGTGTAGCAATGGCCTTATTTTTCACTCTGGTTGATGTGCAACTTTAACCAAAACAGTGGATTCAGAGATGCATGTGCGGCATTTTACAGCCTGGTGAAATCTGGGAAAATTATTTTGGCTCTCTGAACGGCTTTAAAAGGGCCAAAATCCTATCTCAGAACTGTTGTTAAACATTGTCTCAGTCATTGGCCAGCATAACCATAACTATATCATACAGAAATCTTCAGTGAGAGAACTTTTAGAGGCACTAAACTCTTCAGACGTCTGGTTCCTATCACCAGCACTGTGAACGATATTGACTCGATAAGTTTCTCTAGAACAGAACATCACACATCAAGCAAATCTGAATGACTATATTTGCATCTTAACCGTTGAATTGTGTAGATGTTTTTTATAATTTTTGTTGATTTAATTTGATGTACGATTTGTTAGATTTGATGGGTGTTTAACTGTAAGTATGTTGAGGGGAGCTTTGGAAATTGTTACGTTGAAGGAATTTATTGTTGTCAAATGTGCTGTGTTATATATTCTGTATTGTGTGTGAATGCGCTGAAGTTGTATTTTAGGCTGTCTATTTTGTGTTTACCCTACATGGTCATGTTTGTCACACCTGTTATGTGTTCTGTGTAAGCTGGGTCAAATCTTGGCATCAGTCCAGCTGTAAAACTGTGTCAGTCCAATGTCTGTGTGTCTGGTACCTTTGCACGTAACAAATAACTTTCACTTCTCCATACAACAGACTGGTTCCCCTGGTAAAGAGAGGGTTAGGATTCTTCAAGTGGTGTTGTGACCCGGATCGGACAGCTCATCTCTATGCTGTAGTTGAGTGCCCATTTTGAAGCAAATCCTGAAACCAGTAGTTTATCCTCCTCTCGTTGATGGAACGGAGGGGAAGACTGCAGTAGTGTGTTTAGGCCTGTATTGTGGCCTGTTGCTGTAAGCCCATGGCAGGAGAGTCTTCAGTTCAGTTGCAGATGAAGATAAGCGTTATCAAATCTGAGCTCAGACATTACTGGGCTCTTCTGCTCAGCTGATATATCCAAGCAGCAGGAGAGACCCAAGCAAAGTCTCATTGATGTCTAGAACCTACAGAGATTATGAAGCAGATTTCTTTCATGAACTTTCTGTCCCAAAGGAGAGCTACACTGAAGAAGCCAACATTGGACACCAAATATTTTGGCTGATCGACTGTGCTTGGAGATTCTTTTATTGCATTACTTATTGTGGCCTTCCTGGCTGCCTTTAGAAACTATTACCAATAGGAAGTTGAAAAGAAATTACATCATCTGTCAGCATTACAGAACCATAACTGAGTCAGAGGCGCTCAGATGCTGGCAGCTGGGTGCTTGATATAGGAGTGTTTTGCTACTGAAACTGAGTTGAGGTCAGAATAAGGTCATCTTGCTTTAAAGCAGCCTCTATATTGGCCATTTTACTGGATCACTTCAAGCTGCAGTTCCACAGTGAAAAAAAAAGTATTCCAATCTTACATATTTACAAGAGTTATGTTAAAATCTATTCACTAAATGTCTTTTTATTAACCTTTTTCGACTTCTTGAGACCACCGGTGGTTCCAAAACGCACTTTGTCATATTCTTCATAACTTTCATATTTCATAAGCTATATTCAGAAGGTGGGTGTCGTATGAGGCTGTAAATGTTTTCTTTCCTGTCAAATAGATTTTTCCCCAAATCTGGGCAGTAAAATTGTAAGCATATAACAATATGTATGATCATAAAACACATGTTCTGTTCATTTGAGGGGAGCATTTACAAAACTATAAATAAGACAAATAAAAATGTACATTTATTTCATGCAGTTGTTGAATAATTTGCCATACGATTTGGTTTGGTCAAACCAAAATATACCCTTTAATATATACAAAGTCATCATTTATAGCTCTAAATTTCCACTTGTGGAAATAATTCTTACTTTTTTGTTTTTGCTTTTTCCCTAATATTCATTTAAGGTGAAGTTGAAATATGTAGATTTATTGTGAGTTTCATTTTTAAATATATAAATAAAAAAGCAGAACACAAGTTTAGGTGTGTGGGCGGAGCCTACTTTTAGCCACACCCCTGTATTTTAAAGCAGGAAATGAGTCTTCATCCCTGTCCCTCATGGCCACATGGTGAGCAGTTAGGTCCCATTGTTTGGAAGTAAATGAGTCCTAAAATCATTACCAAAACAGCCACTACTTGGGGGAGATTCTGTATGATTATGATTGTTTTGTTAGTGATAAAATAGAATAATTAGGGTATAGGGTCACTTAAAGGAAAAAGGATTTTAGTCTACAGTCCAAGTCAGTTAAAAGTTCAAAATGTGTTGTCAACTCACTCCGACTGAACCAATTCAGTACTGATCCACATACAAAATACAGTACTGTGCAGTTTTAGGCAGCCAAAAAAGGTTTTAAATTCTTTTGCCAGTAAAAAAACAAAGTACAACATTGAATGAATACAAAAGCATTCATAACGCAAAACCTTAAACAATTCAAAACACTGGTTGGGCTTCTGACTCCAGCCATTACGTGGATTTGTTGAAGAGGAATTCCACCAGTTTTCCAAATGTTCTGCATAATTCAAACCTTGAGATGTAAAAAAAAACATTTGGAGAGGTTTGAAAAGCTGCATTCTAGAGAAAAGTACAGACTCTGATTTCTTTACAGCAGTTGTCATAGTAACCAGGGGTCACCAGGTCTACAACACAAATATTTTATTTACTGTCCAGAACCACCAGTGAACCTACACTGTATGTAACGCTGAAGATGGTAAAATAGTGATGAATCAGATAAAAGTTTTTGGGGACTATTTTGCCTAACAACACCCTGTACCCGTGTTCACCATGAACGGCTTAAAAAAAAACATTTTAGGCCAAACTTGTATCGCAGAACTGTTGTTAAACATTGTCCCAGTCACCAGGCATCATATTAATAACCATTCCGTATAATAATCGTCAGTGAGAACTTTTAGAGGCTCTAAACTCTTCAGACGTCTGGTTACTATCACCAGCACTGTGAACAATATTGACTCGTTAAGTCTCTCTAGAACATCTAGAGCATCACACATCAAGTAAATCTGAATTACTATATTTACATTTATGTGAGATCGGCCGCCGGCTGGGACAGGTGGCAGCAGTAATGTGGCAACTGTACTGGACTGTAGTGGAGAAGAAGGAGCTGAGCCATAAGTTGAAGCTCTTGGTTTACCGGTTGGTCTACATCCCGACCCTCACCTGTGGTCATGAGCTGTGGGTGATGACCGAAAGAATGAGATTGTGAATACAAGCGGCGGAAATGAGCCTCGTCACAGGGTGGAGGGCTGCACTCTACTTGATAGGATGAGGAGCTCGGGCATCCAGGAGGAGCTCAGAGTAGAGCTGCCACTCCTTCGGACACCTGCCGGTGGGGGTGTACCAGGCACAGCCTACTGGGACAAGACCCCAGGGTCGTCCTAGGACTCGCTGGAGGATTATATCTCCAAGTTGACCTGGGATCTGCTTGGGGTCCTCCAGAATGAGCTGGAGGAAGTTGCAGGGAAGAGGGTCATCTGGGATTCTCTGCACTCCCAACTGCTACAGCAACCCTATCTGGACGAAGCGGTTAATGATGATGATGGTGATATATTGACATCTTAATTGTTGAATTGTGTGGATATTTTTTTAAAGTTTTGTTTGATTTAATTTGACGTAGGATTCATTAGATACACTAGGTGTTTAGCTACCTTGAGGAGAGCTTTGGAAATGGTTACTTTAACACACCGGTCAATGTATTACTTATTTATTTGTATTTATTCTAATGTTGATGGGCTTCTTTTAAAGACTTAGTACCCAAACAAATGGCTTTGCATATCATTCTCTCAGACCTTTGCACAGTACTGTAGCATGGCTCCCTTCTTTCCCATCATCCATGTTTCCCTTTCTCTCTCTCCTGCTTTCTGCCAGAGAGAGGCCATGCAAAGCAGGCGGCTGTTGAATGTCACAGCAGAGCGATACCTGATGAGTTCTCGGGCGACCCGCAGGCAACACGGTGCTTGCACCTTCAAACAATAGACAGGAAATGTGCGACTTCCCTTTTCCTCTAAATCAGTGGTGCTTCACCAAACGCACACATCAGAGGCAGAGCCAGCACTTGGACAAGGGGCACCCGCCCTTAAGTGGGACCACAGACATGGCCAATAAATCAAATAAATAAATTAGAATAGCAATAAAATCTAGAAATGTTTTGAAATATCTAACAGAACTGTGGTACACAAATCTGCTCAAAGTCAGAGATGAAAACGTTGGACTGTATTATTAGAATAAAGTTTTTTTTGGTGTAAAAATTTAACTTATTAAACTCTAAATATTTTATATACAGTCCAAAGGAAATGAAAATGTAAATATTATGTAATATTAAGTGTAAGAGAAGGTCAGAAGGAGCTACATTGTGTCTTTGTGGATCTAGAGAAGGCATATGATAGGGTGCCAAGAGAGGAACTGTGGTACTGTATGAGGAAGTCAGGTGTAGCTGAAAAGTATGTTAGGGTGGTGCAGGACATGTATGAGGATAGTGAGACAGTGGTGAGGTGTGCAGTTGACTTCAAATGTCTTGGGTCAACCATCCAGAGCAATGGACAGTGTAGAAAAGAGGTGAAGAAGAGGGTGCAGGCAGGATGGAGTGGGTGGAGACGGGTGTCAGGGCTGATGTGTGACAGAAGGATAGCAGCAAGAGTGAAAGGGAAGGTTTTCAAGACAGCAGTGCGTCCTGCTATGATGTACGGTTTGGAGACTGGTTGAGATGGTTTGGACATGTGTTGAGGAGGAATAGTGGATATATCGGTCAAAGAATGTTGGAGATGGAGCTGCCGGGCAGAAGGAGAAGAGGTAGACCTCAGAGAAGGTTTATGGATGTAGTGAAGGTGGACATGGAGATGGTTGGTGTGAAAGTAGAGGAGGCAATGGATAGGGCAAGATGGAGGCAGATGATCCGCTGTGGCTACCCCTAAAGGGAGTAGCCGAAAGAAGAAGAAGAAGAAGAAGAAGAAGAAGAAGAAGTGGTTTAGGGATTAGGGTTAAGGGATGGACAACCTGCATAGAAATGATGATTTTGTATATATTTAGCTTATTTCTATTCCAAATAATGGCTTAGGTTTAAATATGTTATAACATCATCCTTGTAAATATCCACTGTGATGGACTAGCCCAATGATTGCTGGGATAGGCTTCAGCTCCAACCACGACCCACAAAGATAAGCAACTTAGAAAATGTGTGTGTGTCTGTGTGTGTGTATCTGTTTGAGTGTGTGTCTGTGTGTATCTGTGTGAGTGTGTGTGTGTGTGTGTGTATCTGTGTGTGAGTGTGTATCTGTGTGTGTCTGTGTGTGTGTATCTGTTTGAGTGTGTGTCTGTGTGTGTGTGTGTCTGTGTGTGTATGTGTGTATCTGTGTGTGTGTGTATCTGTGTATGTGTATATATCTGTGTGTGTGTGTCTGTGTGTATCTGTGTGAGTGTGTGTGTGTGTGTGTTTGTATCTGTGTGTGTATCTGTGTGTGTCTGTGTGTGTGTGTGTGTGCATGTGGATATGTGTGTGTGTGTGTGTATGTGTATATCTGTGTGTGAGTGTGTGTCTCTGTGTGTGTGTGTATCTGTGTGTGAGTGTGTGTCTGTGTGTGTGTGTATATCTGTGTGTGAGTGTGTGTCTGTGTGTGTGTGTGTGCGTGTGGATCTGTGTGTGTGTGTATCTGTGTGTGTGTGTGTGTGTTTATCTGTGTGTGTCTGTGTGTGTGTGTGTGTGTGCATGTGGATATGTGTGTGTGTGTGTGTATGTGTATATCTGTGTGTGAGTGTGTCTCTGTGTGTGTGTATATCTGTGTGTGAGTGTGTGTCTGTGTGTGTGTGTATATCTGTGTGTGTGTGTGTGTGTGTGTGGATCTGTGTGTGTGTGTATCTGTGTGTGTGTGTGTGTGTGTGTATATCTGTGTGTGTGTGTGTGTGTGTATCTGTGTGTGAGTGTGTGTCTGTGTGGTGTGTGTGTGTGTGTGTATATCTGTGTGTGTGTGTAGGTAGCTAAGTAGCAGCAGTGCTTGCTTCACTCTAACGTTGTGGTGGAACTACTTTTTGTGGCGGATGAAACTGCCAGTATTACAAGAAACACTCAGCTTTATGAAGGCTGCTACTAATGTTACTACTACTACCAATGTTTTTAGCTATGCTACGTACTTTTGTCCATTTTATAGATGACTGCATGTCATACAGTGTCAGAAACTACACAAGCAGGTCTATTCGAGTTGGAGTGGTGTGATGTGCGTTGACTACGCCTGCAGTTTTCACAGTGCTAACTGGCTGCTAAAAGCTTCCATTGCTACAGTAGCTACATCAGCCTCATAGCTTCAGTGCAAAGAAGCAAACTATGGGCATCAAACCTGTCTTGGCTGATAAGCTTCATTTGTGGTAATATATCAATTTAATGTTTCCACCAAACGTTGCTTTAACAGGGGTGAATGTTATGGTTGGAGAGGGTTCGCCGGTACAGCGTTTTCTCTTCTCCTCTCTGGAACAGATGGTGGTTGTCCTGCGAACCTCTCAAATTCACAGTGGAAAATTATTTGTGGCTCACCAGCAGCTGCCCTTGTCAGGTCGCCATGGCGACTTGAGAGGTTGCTGGGAGCAACAGGACCCTCAGGAAGGACGAAACAGTAGACAAGGCCCAACCACCCGGAGCAAAAACATGCCCTGATATACACAGCCAGTCGAAAGTTTGGACACATGTTTTTCCATCCTAATCTCTTCATTACTGTTCTAAAATGTGGAAAACAGCAAAAGAATTTATTGGTAGAAATTTAAAAGGTAATGTACAGACATGAAAACATATGAGTCAGGCTCACTTTTCGAAGCAGTTCCTAAAATGACTGTGTGCATCTATGACGCTTACGTTATGGTGACATATGCGTGAAAGTTGCTCAAATAAAACCACTATAATTAAACATTCTCATAAACAAGAGGGAAGTGTGTGTGTGTGTGTGTGTGTGTGTGTGTGTGTGTGTGTGTGTGTGTGTGTGTGTATATCTTTGTGGGTATCAAATTTACCTAGAATGATGACAACATGTGTATGACAATGTGGGGAAATTTGTCTGCTCTACATGATACAGCTCTTATAAAAAAAACTTGTGGTTTCTGAGATCAGCATGCTGCTAGTCATATAGGACCTACTGGTAATACACCATAAAGAGAGAGTTTGTGTGTGTACAGTGGCCAAAAGTTTTGAGAATTTTTTATTTTAGTACAAAGTTTGCTGCCTCAGTTTTTTTAGAACCTTTTGTCAGATGTTTATATGGTATAATAAAGTACAATTATAAGCATTTCATATGTGTGTTAACTTTTTATTGACAAATACATCCAGTTTAAGCAAAGACTTAGTATTTACAGTGTTGACCCTTCTTCTTTAAGACTTCTGCAATTCGCCTCGGCATGCTGGATATGAGCTTCTGGGCAAAATCTTGAATGATGGCAACCCATTCTTGCCTAATCAGTGCTTGAAGTTGATCACAGTTTCTGGGTTTTTGTTTGTCCACCCTCTTTTTGAGGCTTGACCACAGGTTCTCAATGGGATTGAGATCTGGGGAGTTGGCCATGGAGCCAAAATTTCAATGTTTTGTTCACCATTTTCCATTTGTCCAGATGCCCATTTTCCAGATGTCCCAAACCGTCTGAAGGGGGCTTCATCAGAGAAAATAACTTCACCCCAGTCCTCTGCAGTCCAATCCCTACACTTACTGCAGAATGTCAGTCTGTCCTTGATGGTTTTTTGGAGAGAAGTGATACCAAGGCGTCCTCCAAAAGTCTTCTTGACACCAAGCCATTCTCCAGAAGCCTTCGTCTCACTGTGCATTCAGATGCATTCACATCTGCCCTCTGCCATTCCTGAGCAAGCTCTGCTCTGGTGGTGACCCGATCTCATAGCTGCATCCTCTTTAGGAGACGGTCCTGGCGCTTGCTTGACAGTCTTGGGAGCTCTGAAGCCTTTTTCACTGCAGTTGAACCACTCTCCTTGAAGTTCTTGGTTGATTGGGGTGCTATCTTACAAGCAGCAATGTCCTTGCCTGTGAAACCCTTTTGATGCAATGCAATGATGACTGCACATGTTTCCTTGGAGGTAACCGTGGTTAACAGAAGAAAACTTTAAAGCACCACTACTCTTTTAAAACAACAAGTCTGCTCTTCTAATCAGCATGACAGTGAGATATCATTAACCTTGTTCTCCTGAGCTAACGAGATCATCACTGAAATGATGTTTGCAGTGGCTGGAATGCAGTCATTTTTGTGATAAGGTCATTTTTCATGGCAGGGAATGACTTTGCAATTAATTGCAATTCATCTGCTCGCTCTTCACAATCTAGAGTTAATGCAAATTGCCACCATAAGAACTGAGGCAGCAAACTTTGTGAAAACCAAAATTTGTGCTTTTCTCAAAACTTTTGGCCACGACTGTATGTGTCTGTAATTTTTTGGTTTTGTGCATATTAGATATAGAGAGGGAGATAGATTCACACATATAATGCATATTCATGTTATTATTATATATGGATGCTTTTATTTATATACTTGGGTAATATTATAACACATATTTGTGCTTATATATACATACGTATGTAGTATGTGCATATCGCTGCTGTCAGAAGAAAACATTGTTCTCCAAAATGATAACTTTACAGGAGAAGGAAAAAACTATACTTTTAATGTAAGTCAATGGAACCAGAACGTTTTCCAAGCCAGTTTGGGACGTTTCTTTTCATCATGAAATTTACACACAATGTAAAGGTAACAGGTATTTTCAAATTATGTCAAAAAACTGAAAAATGGAGATTCAAGGTTTTCTTCCAACAACAGCGATATATAACATATGTGCACTAATATTATTATAAGTGCATATAGAGACATACATATCTACATGCATACATACATACATACATATGGCCTTAAATCTGGACTTTGGAAGGCAAAAAACCCCATAAAAACCATTATATTTTGGGTTTGGCCCATTTCTTACACAAGAGTGTATTCTGATGTATGAGCCTTCTGCAGAAAATAAAACAAGAGAAGGCCGAACTCCTATCTAAAGCTTTTCCTCATTCTATTGTGCAGATGATTCTGCTTTCTCGTGCTCACACCTGCTATTTGTTTAGCAGACGTTACCTCTTTGTTTGTGCTTTCATGTGGCATTTGAATCCAAGACCGTAGATCAGCTACTATTACTGACTGCAAAATGAATGCAGTAACAAGAACCCTATGGACAACCACTAGTTAAAGCACTATTTCTGCAAAACATCTTATCCAAATTCCACTTCCCGCAAATGTAAATTCTTTTTGTACTAAGCTTGTTTGTTCTGCAGCTAGGCTAATGTAGCTAACAATGAATGGAAGCTCACTTACTAGATAGCATCGTGCAAACTCCATCAAACACCCACCTGCAGCTGTGTGGAGCTGTTATGTAATCTCAAACGTACTAGCTAATGTGGTTTCTCACACTTGATGTAATTGTACAACTCTGACACGCTGCTAATTCAAAGGTTTCTATCTTTCTCATGCTTTCCTGTTTGCACCCTGTTGCTACATGAGTGGAAAAAGTGACAGCGCCTGCGCTGTTGTGTATGGCATAGCCCAACAGGCGTTCAAAACCCAACACACACCCACACATACACACTTTCTAAGCTGTGTATTCTCCTGGGGTGCTGGAGACTATCCCAGTGGTCGTTGGGCAGAAGACAGGAAACACCCTGGACAAATCGCAGAACGGATACACAGACATATACATTCACATACACACACAATTCAGCATCTCTAGCTCGCCTGATTGCATGCCTTTGGGAGGAAACCCATGCAGACATGGAGAGAGCATGCAAACTCCACAAAGGAAGGACCCTGGCTGCCTGACCGGGGAATCGAACCCAGGCCTTTCTTGCTATGAGGTGACAGTGCTGCCCACCAGTGCAGTACCTTTGAACCTGCTTTGTTCCTAAACTGCGCACACACAACACAACTGACTGAATTATGTCACCCATATGTCCATGGGTTTAGCCCTCTCTTGTTTGTTCAGTGGGTTCACAGACTTTCTTCAAGAAAGACAAGTAATGTTGGGCCATCCATTGGGGATGGGGTGGCTGGTGTTGGAACAAAACCTCAATATCATCTTTGTCAATTTTCAGTTTTTGACCTAATTTAAAGGTACCTGTTGTGCTTTACATTGTTTGTAAATTTCATGATGAAGGGGGAGGAAATGGCTCAAAAATGGTTCCATTGACTTACATTAAAAGTAAAATAGGTTTTGTCCTTCTCCTGTAAATTTACCGTTTTGGAGATACAAGGTTTTGTCCTGATGACAGCGATATATTAAATTATATTAAGAATCATAATAGGTCCACTCTTGACATTTGTGTAGTTTTATGTTAAATATTCTTCATTCATTTTCATATTTTACATTTTTTCAACTCATTCAAAATCCCTTAGAATCAAACTGTTTTTATTACTGTGATTTTAAGACTGATATATATTAAATTACATTCTGATTGGTTGCTCTGTATTGCATCTTGTTCAAAAAGCAGTCGAGGCTGAAACACTCTGTATAAATTCAGGGTGAATGGGAGGACTAAACTAGGGGCAGTCGTGGGCTGGAGGTTAGCGAACAAGCCTTGTGACCGGAAGGTTGCCGGTTTGACCCCAAGCACCAACAGTCCATGACAGAGGTGTACTTGAGCAAGACACCTAATCCCCCAACTGCTCACCGGGCACCATGGATAGGGCTGCCCACCGCTCCAGGCAAGTATGCTCACTGCCCCTTAGTCTGTGTGTGTGCTCACTAGTGTGTATGTGGTGTTTCACTTCACGGATGGGTTAAACACAGAGGTGAAAATTTCCCCGTTGTGGGACTAATAAGGGTCTGTTAAACTGCTGTAGCCTGAATAAGTGGTTATATTAAAACGCATAGGTTTGTGTGGCATCACAAAAACAATTGACTATTTTTGATGATTAGTTTTCATATATGTACTGCATGGAGTCAACAGTGAATAGTAAGAGTCCTTGGGCAAGACTCCTAACACTACCTTTGCCTACCTGTGTAAAATGATCAAATTGTAAGCACTATGGGTAAGAGCGTCTGCCAAAGGCCATAAAAGTAAATGAATGGTGTGTAAGCAAGCACTGTGTACAAATTATATCAAACACTTTTATTGAAAAAAAAAGTCATTTTCAGCACCTTAAGTTTTTGACTTAAGCATTGAACACGTGCCTTAAGTATTTCACATACGCAAGTAGCCACTGGTTTCATTTTAACCTCTTAAAATCCCAGGATTTCATACTAAGGTCATTCAGTAACTACAGGGACTTCAATGCAAACTGGCCAAGCTATTCTTAGGTTATACATTCAAAAAAATGATTTATGGCCATCATAAATGTTACGCAAATATTCTACATAAAACTTATTTTAAAAGCATAAAAATAAAATTTACGTATTTATATGCATTAGTAGTGTCCCAATTTTTATCAATCCAACTGAATTGTAAGACCTATTCGATTTTTCCACTAAATCTTATTAGGAGGCTGTGCTGATGTGCAGTGGTAACAGGAAACGCATCATCAACCAAACTGCTTCAGCCATCATGGTGGACATGAAATCTGCTGCCAACCTTCGTTATTCAGCGTAACTGCAGTGAAACTGTGATGCGCATGAACTTAATCTGTGTTTTTAATGTTTTTGAACAGATATTAATGTTTCATTTCGCTTATTTTGAGAGAGACTCTAGACAAACACCAGCAAACCAGCTAGCTAGCATCCTTGCTAGGTCTGCTGTCATGGTAACGGGTCCAAAAGGTAGATTATGTAAACTGTGGCAGTGATTTATTGTGAAGCTGTATATAAAGTTGTATTCCATTAATATTCAAATCAAAGGTTCATGTTTTTTGTAACTGTAGGTGACCTCGACATGTTAGCATGACTGATAGCGTTAGCTGGCTAACTGGCGTGATGGTCAGCATTAGAGCTGCACCTCAGTAGGAAAGTTGTGCACATAAACATTTGCTTTAATTTGTAGTTCAGTTACAAGTGAATAGAAATTCTAAAGCAGGGAATTTGATCACAGCTGAAATCTATAAAGTTCTGTTTAAACTTTAAAGTTTACCTGTGTCTTTATGATGTGACTCAGCAAAACGGTATGTAACAAAAGTAGCAGTCATCTTGAAGCCTGGATTCGGCCTGTAGTTCTGTCTGTTTTAGCTTCTGTGCACTAAGACGCTCCTTTTAGACACCAGACGTGGTGTCGGATTGATTATTTTTGAGGTAAAGAAATGATTGAGTAACATTGTTTGCAAACTGTTGCTTTAAACTTGCGTTAATTCTAGAGAAGCTTCAGAGGAAGTGGTTCTAAACCACCCTTCTTCATATTAACTTCCTTCTATAGAGACCCATTCATTTTAGCCTATTTTCAGCAAAGAATCTGAAATACTGACCACAGCCAATTGTAAACACAAGTCTGTATAATGCAACTGACCATGCTTTCATCAGTAGAACTAAATTGGCATTGTACTTGATATCCATTTACGTCAACATACTTTGACCATCCAGTTGAATAGAAATCCCCACCCCTTCCTCTCAATGACTACTTTATAAGTGCCACCTACCTTATAGTGCCACTATATAGGTGTACAGTTGCAGACTGTAGGCCGTCTGTTGTTGCATGATTTCTTAGTCGCCTTCTGCCTCATTCGTCACTGATCAGTTTCTGACCACAGGGATAGAGTGGTCTACTGCCAGCCAAGAGTGCTCCTGTGGTCATTGAAGAGTTATGGGGACAACTAACACAAATTGTGCATCAACATATGAGCTATAATGTCCGTACACCAACAAACTGGGGGTTTCTAATAAAGTGGCCAGTGAGTGCAGGTATTCTGTATCATGTTATTTGTCGTTTGTACTTTTCTCAAGATGCTCATGTCAAATCAAAGATAAGACTCTTCCTTCCTGTCTCTGAGACTTCGATATCAAAGAGAGCTGATGAATCTGTCGAACTCTAACTGCGGTGGACGATGCCCACCACACATTTATTTAATGTGGTTTCTTTAATCGAGTGCCACATCTTTCCCCAGTCACTAAAACCTTCTGTAAGATTGCCTGGTGTGGTCTGAATAACTTTAACACTCTTCTGGACAGCTAGCTAGCCACGCTGTCCTTTCCATTCTTGGTAATAAATGCAGCGAAGCCACTGCTAGCTAGCAGTAGAGGAGAGGGCACAGGGACTTTGGGCTGATACATCATATCTTAATATAACATATTAAGGGAAACTGTAAGAGTTCACAAAGCCACGGTTAACATCATGGTGTCATACAAGCAACAAGCAGCAGGTTGTCCAGCAGGAATGCACTTTGCTTCTGCTAGGCTAGCATCTGTAAGCTAAATAGCAAGCTAGTCAAGTCGAATTCAAATCATTTTTGAGAAGTCGGAGTTAAAACCTTTGCCCGGTTTAGTGTGGCTGTCTTTCTTTTTTGTTGTTGCTAGTTGTGTAACCCTGCTGAAAACAAAGATAGAAACCATTAGGGTTCTTGCGGTGTCAAATAGTCACTAATGGTATTTTTGTGTTTTCATTTACGGCATTTGGCTGACGCTCTTATCCAGAGCGACTTACATTTTGATCATTTCACACAGGTAGGCCAAGGCGGTGTTAGGAGTCTTGCCCAAGGACTCTTATCATTATAGTGCAGGGTGTTTTCCCAGGTGGGGATTGAACCCCAGTCTACAGTGTAGAAGGCAGAGGTGTTACCCACTACACTATCCCAACCATCTTTTCCTGAGAAAAAGCTGGCGAACTCTGCCGATTCACCAAAACCTCTACATAATTAAATGATTGAGATGGAAACTCATTCAGAGCCTTTCAGAGTGGCTTAATGTAAAATGCTCCATAGACAGACTTGCCACATGAGAATTGCTCACAGTGGTGGTGATAGGAACCAGATGTCTGAAGAGTTTTAATGCTACATCACAGGACGTAATTACATGATGTGTTTAGATGAATTCTTCCTGATGTCTGAGACTCTATTTAATGAGTTTTGCAATAAAGGTTTGGCTTAAAAAGTATTTTAATCCATTTGTTTTTATCCATTTATGGCGGAGGGGTACGTGCAGGGCGTTGTAAGGCAAGATAGCCCCCAAAGAAAACTTTTTTCAGATTTATGACTCTTTTACCCTCTTACCCTCATCAACATAGCATAGGCTATAAAAACTCAGAAGACATGTGTAGGCTCACTGGTGGTTTTCAGTAGTATAAAAAAGGGGCAATATTTCTATTGCAGACATTGAGACCCCTGGTTCCTATCATCACCACTGTTAAGACATCAGAGTCTGCAAGTTTCTCGACAATGATACGTTTCACATCTAAGCTCTCTGAATGTGTACATCATAAAATTTGGTGGAATTCCCCTTTACTTCCCCCTCAAGTTCAGTGTCCTGTATGTGCCCCTTTCTACTGGTGCCCCTTTCTACAATAAAGAGCATTTCATCCCGCTGATGCAACAATGCCAACCAGGCTTTTTTAAGGAGCCATTATGAAGCCACATTATCTACTGAAAAACTGTGCTTTCTTGAGATGTTTGTACAGGTAAGGTTCCTGTTATTGCCATAGTGTAATCTTCACTCAGCAATAGTTACAGCTGCACACTGTACGTTGCCCCAGAATGTCTTAGATACCTTTAATAGCACCTAAAACAATCAACAGGTAACTTAAAGAATAAGCACATTTTCTTTTACTTTGCTAAAAACAATAAAGAACAAAACTTCCCGACCAGATATTTGGCCATAATCTTGAAATACTGTGTTGATGTGGAAATAGGTGAATAGTACTTTTTAAAATGTGACCCCATATGTGTCAGGATCAGCTCTACACAGCTTTGCTCTGTTTTCCCGAGCTGTTCATGAAGGAAGCAGTTCTGTAATCAGACCCCACTGTCTCCCAAAAAATGTTCCAAGGAAAGAGAGAGAGAGAGAGAGAAAGAAAGAGTTGCTTACCCAAGTAATCAAAGTCTCTCAGGTATGTTGAGAAGCCATCGCTTCACTGCCCCATTCGCTCTCCAGCCTGGAACACACAAGCCTATTGTTCAGAGCCACTGCAGTGCACTAGGGTTATTGGAGATTCCTGATACGAGGTCGTCTGTTTGATAGGATAACACACAGCGAGGCTGTGAGCAGGGAAAGACACATTACGTGCTAATGTTAAAACTTTCACGTCGATTTAAGCGTGACCTTGGCTGCAATGGGCGAAGTGACCACTATTTAAAGACACCAAACACTGGATCTTTTTCCCCATGATGCAAAATGAAGGATTTGTTTTCTACACCTACATCCATCAGTAAATGAAGAGAGGAGGAGAAACCTTAAACCTGTTTAGATAAAGCGATAAAGAATATGTACACTCTTAAAAAGGTGGTTGTTCAAGGGTTCTTTAGTAAAGAAAATAGTTCTGCATAGAACAACAATCACCCAAAGAGCTCTTTGCATGATTGAAGGGGTTTTTTTTTGCATTGTGAATGGGTTCTTCAGATTGATGGAGAATGTGCTGTAGATGTATATCGAACGTTTTGAAAAGGGTTCTACATAGCACTAAAAAGGGTTCGTGTAGGCCTGAAAAATGTTCCTTTAGGCCCTCAATCTTCTAGGTAGGCCTGAAAAAATGTTCCTGTAGACTCAAAACCTTCCTTGTAGGACTGAAAAATGTTCTTGTAGGCCCAAAACCTTTCTGGTAGGACTGGAGAAATTTTCCTGTAGGCCCAAAACTTTCTTTTAGGCCTGAAAAATGTTCTTGTAGGCCCTCAACCTTTCTGGTTGGCCTGAAAAAATGTTCCTTTAGGCCCAAAACCTTTCTGGCAGGCCTGAAAAATGTTCCTGTAGGCCCCAAAATCTTTCTTGTAGGCAAAAACCATTCCCAAAACATTGATATAGGCCAAAAACCTTTACTGTAGGTCTGAAAACCTTTTTTTGCAGGCCCAAAAGCTAGTCCCAGAACCTTTAACATAGTCTAAACAACTTTCCTGTAAGGCTCAAAATCTTTAATACAGGCCACAATCGTTTCCTGTAGGTCCAAAACCTTTCTTGTAGGCTCTAACCATGCCTAAAGTTTTAATGTAGGCCAAAAACTTTCACTCAAGGTCTTGAAACCTTTTATGTAGGCCTGGAATGTTCCGTTAGGCCCAAAAGCTAGTCCCAAAACCTTTACCATAGCCCAAAAACCTTTTCTGTATAACCTTTCTTATAGGCCCAAAGTCTTTAATTTAGTCCAAAAGCTTTCCTGTTGACGGCTTGAAAAACTTCGTTTTCCTGTGGGCCTTAAGCTTCCTGTAAGCTCAGTAAGACATCTTTACAGGAAAATTCTGACGCAGGTCAGCTGGACTAGCATCACCTCTTGGCACCGAGAGCTCACAAGGGCTCACCTGTTGTCAGTTGCAAGCTGCTGCCGTAATCACAGAGATTAAACATACACACACAAGGCCTTCAGCACCAAGCAACCTCCTGGTAGGAAGGAAACCAGACACCTGTTACTGGAGCATCTGCCCTGAATTATTGATAATTATGCTACGAAAAACATCCTGGAATCTGAGGCACTGTCACACATGGTTGTTACAGATCACTACACCTGGCCTTTAGATAAAAGAGAGGGGGCAGCTGAGTGTCCTTTACTTGGTAAGGTGGTATTTAAAAACACTCACCCCTGCGTACTCCTCTCCAAAACCCCTGGCTGAAATCCCCTGTTTAAGTTTCATGGGGGAGGTGCTTGGCACACAGTGAAACTGAGTGGTCTCAGATCAGCGGGCATGATGGATGTGTGTGCTCTGTAGCAAAGGTGCTGAGAGCAGCTTTACTTGAAACACAATGCAATTGCAAGACCACAGACACAAAAGGGTCCCACGTCAGTGTTTACAGATGCCTTGTGGGATGTGGAAATCTACCTCTTATATGTTTCTTTGAACTGTACCAAATTATGTACATTCTTGCAAATATCAGTAAACCGAAATATTAAAATAAACATACGTTTTACCTGATTTGAAAGATCTGTTACATTAAAAGTTGGCGGTCCTTAAAAAATGTCCTACCACTGCTACTAATGGAACCCTTTATGACTCTTCTAGATGAAGCACCTCCATTTAAAGCTTGTAAAAGACAAATTAACACACATTTTAGCAGTTTTACACTGACTTCAGTAAAGAGTTGTGGCAAATGAGCTCACTGGTGAGGCTTTCTAATTATGTCACTTTCTAATTATGTTGGTGGTTGATCTGGTGCCTTAGGCAAATCAGACCAACTAACCAATAAGAGACCGTGCTCGGCTGCATCTACCTCGATATATTTACAGAGATAAAAAAATTCCTGATTGAATCGTTTTTTACTGGAAGTTTCTAGAATTTACTCTCACCAAAACTAAACAATGAAGGCCACATACACACTAGTGAAGACACACACTAGGGGGCAGTGAGCACACTTGCCTGGAGCGGTGGGCAGCCCTATCCACAGCACCCAGGGAGCAGTTGAGGGTTAGGTGTCTTGCTCAAGGGCACCTCAGTCACAGACTGTGAGCTCAGAAGATCGAACCAGTGACCTTCCGGTCACAAGGCTGGTTCCCTAACCTCCAGCCCACGACAGCCCAAATGGCAGGACTGCCAAAATGGCATGACTGCCATCGAAGAGAAGAATGAAAAATATGCTGAGATCACCTCAGACTTTTCACCAAGAGCCCCCTTCACTTCAGCACCGGCCCATTGACTTCTACTATAAGAGTTTCGACTCTTATCAGTTGTCTTATCAGAGTTTCGACAGCTTTTCCGTTATTTTATGAAGTATAAGGAAATGTGTTGAAATGAATCTCCATGCTAATCAACCGTACACTCAGATGCAGCAGATAGAGATTTTAAAAATGCTAGAATATTCCTTTAAAATTGTAATCTCTGACCCCGAGCTGCCTGAGGGAGGGAGCGCGGGGAAGGCATTCGTAGACGAGCAGTTAAAGGGCTTTTGGCAGTATGGAGGGATGATGGTGAACGAGAAATAAGGGAAACTGATCGACCGAGGCAGGAAGAGAGGGACTTCTTGAAGAGAGACACAAACAGAGCAGAGGGGGATGAAAAGGGAGAGACAGAGGGAAAGAAAACACCTCGTTTTGTAGACGGAGAGAGCAGACAGGTGAAAGGTGGCCCTGCTGAAACTCCTGGATCTCCCAGAACAATGAGGTCTTTTGTCATGTGCTCAGGGGCTACTGGAGGTTCCCATAGGAGGGGAGAGGGAGGAGGTAAACGTGTGTGAGAGAAAGAAGTGTGAGTTTCAAGCTAGAATCTGATGTGGAGCCAGACAGATGGTCAATATCTGCAGAAGACGAATGGAAAAAAGACTAACGAGATTTCGTCAAATGCTAAATATTTCAGAGGTTTTAGTTTTCTAACTCAGCCTTACTGTGAGCAAGTTTATGAGAGAGTCAGCAGGCCTGTATAAACTCAAAGGAGGCCATTACTTTATGTTGCAATGTGGTCAGAGAGTTCAAAACATCTTTCTTTTTGTGCTGTTTATATTAGATTGTAGGCCTATTGCACAGATTTTGCACTAGTTGTAATTGAAACTGTTAAAAATGTATGAGTTACATTTGACCAATAGCCCAAGTTTGAGATTTGACCAAGAACATACAACATACCACATTCCACCAGCTCTCTCTCTCTCTCTATATATATATATATATATACATAACGCAGTCGTAGAGATGTAAAGTCATTCTGAGTGGTTTGACGTGAGACTTTGTTTAATGGTAATTTTATGATAAGCTTTTGGCCTAAAACCTTTTTGGGAAGATACAATCATATGCAGATGTCTTATACTCAAAATATAAAATATAAAATGCACCGCAACATTTGCAGAGCTCATCATATGTTGAATTATTTTCCCAACATGTTAAATTCAGTGTATAAACAGTAATTGTGCATTAAAGGCCCTGGTCCATTTCACCCCGTTACTCCTCCGTTTTGTACATAGGATGTCCTGATTCTTGTTGAGATAGAGGGGTAGGGCGAGGTCTTAGGGCTACATCGCCCTCCAAACGGAGGATTTTCAGAGACTCACTCCAGAGTGTTATGAGTAAAAAGGAAAAACTGGCAAGACGGCTGAACAAACAATCAAATGTGAGAATTTTCTCTGTTAAAAAGTTACGATAACCACTGTTTTGTCTTAGTTTTACATTGTTTCAGTGTATTATTAGTAGTATGTTCTCTGTGGCGGATGTGTAAACTTAGTTTCACTTAGAAAACCAGCAAAAACACATATCAACATTAAATATGCTTCCTAATCTCTAGCCTGCAGAAGAATCTGAAATCTACATTCAGTGTAACCTGCTCGGTCAAGTGCTGTGTTTCTGACCGCTCAATCTTTTCAAACCTTTCCAGCATAAAAAGTTATCAGGATTTCAAATTCGTACATGGAGCCAGCAGAAGAATGAGCCGCACTGCATCGGCAAAGCGAGTCAGAATGGCAGGACGCTGCAGAGCAGACAGGTGCTTCCTGTTGCACTTTCCCTTTTTACCCAGGATGCAAGCAATGAATGACATGCCAACGTTAGCATAACGCCAGCAGCACAGACCTGACTTCAGATCAACCTCTGCATTTGAAGAGTAGGTAGATATCCTACTACAGGCCTCACTCAACAAACTTCTTCTTAAAAAGCTTTCACGCAGTTTTCACTGATTCTGACGTTCACCAATGTTCTCTTGTCTGGGATTTGTTCTTAGGTAAGAACAGAAACTTCACACTCCAGAGCACAAAGGCCCAAATAATTGGTTTAATGAATCTGACGGAGACTTTTTCTTAGGAACTTCCTCAAGAACACATATAAGAGAAACCTATTGGTCAATGAGGCCCAATATTCTTTAATCTTTCCCCCTGAGGCCCACTTATCACATTTGTGTGGTTTTATTTTATAGCCTGTTTTTGTTACTACGCCTTTACGACTCTCTCTCTCTCTCTCTCTCTCTCTCTCTCTCTCTCTCTGTCTCTCTCTACACACACATTATATATATATATATATTCTTTGACAGTTTCTTATTGCAGATTAAACATATCAGGAAACCAGCTGGAGTGATTATAAATGCAAATAAGTCTATTCATCTCCAAATTTTCAATACTGAATCTTAAATCTTAAAGCTTTCTCTTTACCTTTTCGTTAGATACTAGGCAGGCGAGACAGCAGGGCAGTAAAAGAGCAGCATGTTGCTCTTGCTCCTGAGATGAGTATGTGTTTATGTGTTTTAATTGGCTAAATATGTTGTCATAGACTCAAAAAAAGTTTATTTACAACTTCTTTTTGTAAGAAGCTCTGAATCACCTATCGGCATTTTTTAAGTGGTTGCATGCTGCTTCTTTTTTATTTTATTTTCTGCAGGATTTTCTCCACTGTGCCGCTGCTGTTTCTGACATATCGACACCGCTCCACCTCCGGAAGGCTGAGTTTGATTGGGAATATGTGCTTGTATACAGCTTTTCGATTGTATATATGTCTTTTTTTTCGTACAATCATTGATTTTGTTTCCCCATAGGAACAAAAGAGGTGCAAAAATTTGTGCACCAAGCTTATATCATGATTATACTCCACTCTAGTCCACTCTATTAACCATGTGGGGTACCATAGAAATGCCACAGCAACCACCTTGCACCCATCAGGGATACCACAGTTAATTTGAGAAAGTTATGAGACAGCCACATGTTAATGCCACCAAACGTATCATTTGTTGTCAGTGACCTATATAACTGGGAACTGTACGCATACTGAAGATAACTGGTGTTATGTTTCCTAAATCCAGCAAGTGGAAGCATACAGAAGTAAAAAGCAAAGGCCCCAAGATGAAACCATGGGGGACCCCACAGGTTATTGGATAATGTTCCTCATGGCCACACAGTGGGCCATTATATCCCAGTGATTTGAAGTAAATGTGTCCCAAAGTCTAAAAATCAATAAGAATTGTCAGTACCGAAACATATTGTCTGCAATTAAAAGAACGTTTTTTGGTTTTCATGAAAAACGTCATGAAAGCTCTGTTTGTCATGTACTGGCTGGTACATTGTTTTGCTCAAAATGAGCCAAAAGTATCACGACCTAAACATTCAGTACTGATAACTGATGTTATGTTTCCTAAATCCAGCAAGTGGAAGCATATAGAAGTAAAAAGTAAAGGCCCCAAGGTCTTTTCTGCACATACTGTGAACTGTTATAAAGGAACTGTTACTTCACCGAACTGAACACTCTCAGAACTGAACCGAAACTCTTCCCTTTCCGTTAAAGTAAAGTTTCACTGATGGAGAGAAACTGAGCCGCTAACAAGCATTTGCACGCCATCAGTGCTGATTGGCTGAAATGTGCATGCAATACTTTCAAATGACATAAAAGGCAACTGCCCCTGCGCTCTGGCTTTTTTAAAACGTGGATTCCCTCAAAGCCTGCCTAGCTCGTACCACCCGAATGCTGAGGCTGTACTTGTAGAACAGATGTACAGGAAGAATAATGAACAACCCACAGCCGTTCACTTCCTTATGAAGGAAGATTGAGGCTTGTGGCCCTGTATGAATATCCCAAACACATACAACTACTGCGTACGACTTTCTGCGTCTTTTTTAGGACCTTGTGTTCTAACCAGGTCTGAAGAGAGAGCTCTGTGTAGATGTTGCCATCGTAGCTGGGCTCTGTAATCCTATTTAGTGAGCTTGCGCTTGAATCTTCAAACCAAATACATCGGCTGTACACTACTTACTGCAGTGCATTGTGGGATTGTTTGAGCGCACTGGATATTCTGCACTATGTTTTTCAACACCACTACATAATGGTAGAACCCCAGAATAACATAGCATAAAGAGATTAGAGCACCGTTTTGGACACAACCGAAGAGTTTTAGTCAGTGGGTGGAGCCATCTTTTAGCCACACCCCTGCATTTTAGAGCATGAAGTGAGACTGCATCCCTGTGCCTCATGGCCCCATGGTGAGCAGATTAGATCCCATTGTTTTGAAGTAAATGTGTCCAGAATCTGAATATCAGTAATTATCAGTAAAACACATTTTCTGCAATTAAGAAATGCTTTAATGAAAAATGGTATGAAAGCTGTGGTCATTTGCTGGTCATGTACTGGCTGGCACTTTTGAGTTCTGCTCAAAATGAGCTAAAAGTGTCATTACCAAGCCATTCCCTACTGAAATCCTCTATTTCCTCATGAAACATAGCGTTTCAGCAGTGTTACGACTGCTTTGGTAGTGACAAACTGGAATGAAGGTACAGGGTCACTCAAAGAAAAAGAATTTTAGTCCAAATCCAAGTTAAAATTCCAGAATGTGTTTCCAACTCTGACTTTAAACAAATTTGGTAGGATGATCCTGATGATTGACAGATTCTTCTAGACACATCTAACAAAGTAACTAATGAAATGTACTAATTACATTTAGCTGGGATTTGTGTGGGATTAGTTCACATGCCCATCTTACTCTGAGTGAAGCCACGCAATCAGTCTTAGCTAGCTTAGCCATTAGCAAATCAGTTCAGTGCGGTAAACACTCATGAACTTGGCCTGTTTGTCTCACAGTTTCTAATCTATCAAGCCTGTTCATCTTCCTCTAATCTCTAATCTGCTTCATCTGTTTTCACTTCATGAGTCAGCCAGGCCAAGACTGAGACAGAGTTATCTGGCTTGGTTGACCTTCTTTGCTCTCTACGCTGTTCTTGAGCTGATCTGAAGGCCACATGAAGTTTGGAGGTCTGTAGTGATTGACTCTGCAGAAAGTTGGTGACCTCTGCTCTCTATGCCCCTCAGCATCCGCTGACCCCGCTCTGTCATTTTACATGGCCTACCACTTCGTGGCTGAGTTGCTGTTGTTCCCAATCACTTCCACTTTGTTATAATCCCACTGACAGTCGACTGTGGAATATTTAGTAGTGAGGAAATTTCACGACTGGACTTGCTGCACAGGTGGCATCCGATCACGGCACCACGCTGGAATTCACTGAGCTCCTGAGAGCGACCCATTCTTTCACTAATGTCTGTAGAAGCAGTCTGCAGGCCTAGGGGCTCGGCTTTATACACCTGTGGCCATGGAAGTGATTGGAACATCTGAATTTAATTATTTGGATGGGTGAGTGAAAACTTTCGGAAATATATTGTATATCTCAAATGGAGGCTTAAGGTATGAACGTTTGGTTTGATATTTAAGTATGTGAGAGTACAAATGTGTTTACTTCAAGGTTCCTTACTGATTTGATGGTCATTTTCTCATTAGTAACCAAGTGATAACAGACTTGGCTGCAATTTGCTTCATATCTCTGGTGAAGGGAGCTGACAAAATATGTAAACACACCAATCTGCGATAGCCATTGTTCACAAGAACCACGCCACACCTCGCTGGTGCTCTTGGTTAGTGTACTTAAGAAGCTTGGGAGGATCTTAAAAGGATATATAGTTTCATTTGATTGGAAGCAACATTTCAATGAATGAAACTGTGTACTTGTGAAAGTAGGCCAGAGGTTTTGTTAGTATACTTTATTAGGGAGATATGTATCTCATACACATCTCAGATATATATATTCATATATCCATATTTTAGTCAATGAGATACTTCCATCGCCCCCAGTAGACGCATTTCCACCTGATCAAAGTTTCCATAGCTGGTTGACTCATTTTGGCCTGATTAGCTGGTTCATTCTATACAAGCTTCTAGCTAAACTCAACCTCAGTTGGAGCATTTTTGACCTTTGCTCTATTAGACCTTTTGGTGATACAAGTATTGCAAATATGCACTCAGAACACAGAAATTTCAGAGTTTACATTACATTTAGAAAAGCCACTGTTCAGAATACAGTTACGTTTTTGCATTTCTATGAGAATATTTTTACAATTCTTCCCCACAAAAATGTACTTTAGAAGAAGTATGTTCGTAGCAGTTTAGTAAATTGTCTGTAAACACCAAAAAGTTCCTGCTAAAGCCTGAGTAGACTGATAAATCAATGTGATGATCAGTTATTAATCTCAGTGTTACTGAGCTCTGCTAAAGCCTGAGTAGACTGATAAATCAATGTGATCGGTTATTAATCTCAGTGTTACTGAGCTCTGCTAAAGCCTGAGTAGACTGATAAATCAATGTGATCAGTTATTAATCTCAGTGTTACTGAGCTCTGCTAAAGCCTGAGTAGACTGATAAATCAATGTGATGATCAGTTATTAATCTCAGTGTTACTGAGCTCTGCTAAAGCCTGAGTAGACTGATAAATCAATGTGATCAGTTATTAATCTCAGTGTTACTGAGCTCTGCTAAAGTCTGAGTAGACTGATAAATCAATGTGATCAGTTATTAATCTCAGTGTTACTGAGCTCTGCTAAAGCCTGAGTAGACTGATAAATCAATGTGATGATCAGTTATTAATCTCAGTGTTACTGAGCTCTGCTAAAGCCTGAGCAGACTGATAAATCAATGTGATCAGTTATTAATCTCAGTGTTACTGAGCTCTGCTAAAGCCTGAGTAGACTGATAAATCAATGTGATGATCAGTTATTAATCTCAGTGTTACTGAGCTCTGCTAAAGCCTGAGTAGACTGATAAATCACTGTGATCAGTTATTAATCTTAGTGTTACTGAGCTCTGCTAAAGCCTGAGTAGACTGATAAATCAATGTGATCAGTTATTAATCTTAGTGTTACTGAGCTCTGCTAAAGCCTGAGTAGACTGATAAATCAATGTGATCAGTTATTAATCTTAGTGTTACTGAGCTCTGCTAAAGCCTGAGTAGACTGATAAATCAATGCGATTGGTTATTAATCTCAGTGTTACTGAGCTCTGCTAAAGCCTGAGTAGACTGATAAATCAATGTGATCAGTTATTAATCTCAGTGTTACTGAGCTCTGCTAAAGCCTGAGTAGACTGATAAATCAATGTGATCAGTTATTAATCTCAGTGTTACTGAGCTCTGCTAAAGTCTGAGTAGACTGATAAATCAATGTGATGATCAGTTATTAATCTCAGTGTTACTGAGCTCTGCTAAAGCCTGAGTAGACTGATAAATCAATGTGATGATCAGTTATTAATCTCAGCATTACTGAGCTCTGCTAAAGCCTGAGTAGACTGATAAATCAATGTGATGGTCAGTTATTAATCTCAGCGTTACTGAGCTCTGCTAAAGCCTGAGTAGACTGATAAATCAATGTGGTGATCAGTTATTAATCTCAGTGTTACTGAGCTCTGCTAAAGCCTGAGTAGACTGATAAATCAATGTGATCGGTTATTAATCTCAGCATTGCTGAGCTCTGCTAAAGCCTGAGTAGACTGATAAATCAATGTGTGATCAGTTATTAATCTCAGTGTTACTGAGCTCTGCTAAAGCCTGAGTAGACTGATAAATCAATGTGATCAGTTATTAATCTCAGTGTTACTGAGCTCTGCTAAAGCCTGAGTAGACTGATAAATCAATGTGATGATCAGTTATTAATCTCAGCGTTACTGAGCTCTGCTAAAGCCTGAGTAGACTGATAAATCAATGTGATCAGTTATTAATCTCAGTGTTACTGAGCTCTGCTAAAGCCTGAGTAGACTGATAAATCAATGTGATGATCAGTTATTAATCTCAGTGTTACTGAGCTCTGCTAAAGCCTGAGTAGACTGATAAATCAATGTGATGATCAGTTATTAATCTCAGTGTTACTGAGCTCTGCTAAAGCCTGAGTAGACTGATAAATCAATGTGATGATCAGTTATTAATCTCAGCATTACTGAGCTCTGCTAAAGCCTGAGTAGACTGATAAATCAATGTGATGGTCAGTTATTAATCTCAGCGTTACTGAGCTCTGCTAAAGCCTGAGTAGACTGATAAATCAATGTGGTGATCAGTTATTAATCTCAGTGTTACTGAGCTCTGCTAAAGCCTGAGTAGACTGATAAATCAATGTGATGATCAGTTATTAATCTCAGTGTTACTGAGCTCTGCTAAAGCCTGAGTAGACTGATAAATCAATGTGATGATCAGTTATTAATCTCAGCATTACTGAGCTCTGCTAAAGCCTGAGTAGACTGATAAATCAATGTGATGATCGGTTATTAATCTCAGCGTTACTGAGCTCTGCTAAAGCCTGAGTAGACTGATAAATCAATGTGATGATCGGTTATTAATCTCAAGGTTACTGAGCTCTGCTAAAGCCTGAGTAGACTGATAAATCAATGTGATGATCGGTTATTAATCTCAATGTTACTGAGCTCTGCTAAAGCCTGAGTAGACTGATAAATCAATGTGATGATCGGTTATTAATCTCAGTGTTACTGAGCTCTGCTAAAGCCTGAGTAGACTGATAAATCAATGTGATGATCAGTTATTAATCTCAGTGTTACTGAGCTCTGCTAAAGCCTGAGTAGACTGATAAATCAATGTGATGATCGGTTATTAATCTCAATGTTACTGAGCTCTGCTAAAGCCTGAGTAGACTGATAAATCAATGTGATGATCAGTTATTAATCTCAGCATTACTGAGCTCTGCTAAAGCCTGAGTAGACTGATAAATCAATGTGATGGTCAGTTATTAATCTCAGCGTTACTGAGCTCTGCTAAAGCCTGAGTAGACTGATAAATCAATGTGATGATCAGTTATTAATCTCAGTGTTACTGAGCTCTGCTAAAGCCTGAGTAGACTGATAAATCAATGTGATGATCGGTTATTAATCTCAATGTTACTGAGCTCTGCTAAAGCCTGAGTAGACTGATAAAACAATGTGATCGGTTATTAATCTCAGTGTTACTGAGCTCTGCTAAAGCCTGAGTAGACTGATAAATCAATGTGGTGATCAGTTATTAATCTCAGTGTTACTGAGCTCTGCTAATGCCTGAGTAGACTGAAAATCAGTGTGACAAGCTGTGCTGGACACATGATGTTACATACATGGCATTAACTAAAAATCATATCACTACTCACTTTATATTCAAACTTGCTATTTTTTTGTTGCCATATGCCAAAATTTTGTATGTGACTTATTAGGATGTGTCCCAAAAGTATTCAGAATATATAACTTCCTTCACACCTGACAGCAAATTACGTTACTAAATTCAAAACAATGTATTCAGGAATTCAGCTGCTACTACCTTTTCAAAGTACTCTGCCCAAAACTGGTGTTGATAAGAAGTGAAAACACTGAACTACGCTGGGAAGAGGATCCTCAGAATTAGACCCGAGAACCCACACTGAAAACCAAGTCAGTTGCAGTTGTGCAGCTGCTAGTCATGTTGCACTCTTTAGAAACCCTGCGAGTGGTGGGAAGTTGGGCTTTACCCACTACAATTGAAAACCACTGATCTGTCAGGAGGAACAAAAGAAAGGGCGTGGTCAAGTGTACCCAATGACGATAAAACAGATGGAGTATTCTCTTTTATTGTACATATGGACAATTAAAATAGCATTAACGATTCATACAAAAAATTGACAATAATTACAATGAGCAATCTGATAAAGTACAATCTGACACAAAATGGGATTAAGCTAAAAGGAAAATTGACCGAGTAGCCTGATTGTTACATGACAAAGTGAAGTGGACCCGGTTAGAAAAATTTAAGTGCGAGTTTTTTGTTTTTTTAAGGGGGGAAAGTTGACAAGATATGGTTCGTAATTCATAATTCGCCTCAATCAAACGTATTGATTTCCTGGGCATCTGAGGAATTGATTGACAGTTCGCCGAGAAGCTGCCCTTTCGGCGGCCTACGCACAAGCAGTGGCGTTCTCACGGGACGAAAACTCTGCAAAGAGCCCAATTTTGTAAATCCTTGGTCAGCCCGGAGCGTTGGTTATCCAAGTGTAGCCTAAACCTCGATGCATGAGCAGCAGTAGGCCACAACTGAGCTACTGAAGCTTTCTGAAGTAAAAAAAATACAACAGATTCATCCATGGTGCATCTTTGCCTCCCGAGAATTTAGAAAAGTAAGCTCTTTGGGGGATTTGGCTTTTGTCCATCTTCGCCACCGATTGTCTCAAGTCCTTCTTGGTCATCAAACTTCGGCCAGCCTCCTCCTGGCTTACCAGTCGCCGTGAAGGATTGAGCTGAGCAGGCCAATGGGCAGAAGCAGGCTGAGTCCGGCAGGCAGCACCGTGGAGCCGGCCCCGCCTGCAGAAGTGTGGTTTGTCCCATTTTTGATGGTTACGGGAGTCAGAGTGGTCGAACTAAAACTCGTGGCATTAGTCACGTTGCTAGACGGTGTGCCATTCTGACAGTTGACCTGTGTGAAAAAGATGAGAATTTGTCTTTTAAGAAAAAGCAAGTCAGTTGGAACAGAAGAGCATAAGAAGAGAAGAACAGAGGCGTAAGCAAGGTTGGTGCTCTGAAGGTCAGGTGGAAGTTAAAAGGGAAGTAAAAAGGTAGTCAAAGTCTGGAAATGCAGAAAATGTCAGGCCTGCTTATGATCGCCCCACCCAAAAGGTATAGCAACATTATATAAATTAATATACTGTGTGTGTGTGTGTGTGTGTGTGTGTGTGTGTGTGTGTGTGTGTGTGTGTGTGTGAGAATATATCGTTGCAGTCAGAAGAAAACCTTGTATCTCCATTTTTGGCATTTTTCAGTTTTTGACATAATTAGAAAGTATCTGTTACTCTTTACATTGTTCGTAAATTTTATGGTGAATGGCCTAAAAGAAATGACCCAAAATGACATGGGAAAACTTCTGGTTCCATTGACTTGCATTAAAAGTGAAGTAGGTTTTTCCCTTCTCCTGTAAAGTTATTATTTTGGAGATAGGTTTTCTTCTGACAGCAGCGATATATAGGTCAGACTATATATGTCAAATCACCAAATCATTCACTACACACACACACACACACACACACACACACACACACACACATATATATATATATATGCCTTAAAATGGTTCTATAAATCGCTGCTCTCAGAAGAAAACCCCCAAAAATCTCTAAAAAGACAACTTTACAGGAGAAGGAAAAAACGACTTGGCTTTTAATGTAAGTCAATGGAACCGGGCGTCTTTCCAAGTCATTTTGGGTCATTTCTTTTGGTCAGTGCATCATGAACCTTACACCCAATGTAAAGAGTAACAGCTATTTTCAAGTTAGGTCAAAAACTGAGAAACAGCAAAAATGGAGATACGAGGTTTGGCTCCGACAGCAGCGACATACACACATAGATTTTCTTTCTCATTTGGAAAATTCACAGCATTCAAACATTTACTACCATCATATCATTCCACTGTTTATACATTATATACAGTAATGAAAACAACTCTAATACATTTCACATGTCCACTGCTGGTTTTACAAATAAACATTAGCAGTATAATAATAATCATAATAATATTAATAAATAAAAGAGATCAGTGTATAGTGTGAATAAAGCATACCTGTGTTGTGAAATGCATGGCTAGCACGAGCACCCCAATGCACGCAGTTAGTAGTTTAGCCATCTTCGCTGTGCTCCACCCGAAACCTGCGCCCGGACCGCTGTTCTGCTCACTCTGGGGATGAAGCTCAGTCCAAATCAGCCCACAGAGCAGACGCGGGGGGTTTTATTCGCATGACGACACCGCGACAGCCACGCCCCCCGCTCGATGCTGATGTGAGAGAGCCAGCAGTGCAGCCCTAACCAGACACGAGTAAAGCGGTTCTCCCCTCTCCTGTAACGTTTAATGTCCATTGCAGCTCAAAACTGACCGCCCTATTCAGCATATCACTCCGGGAGTGAGTCTGTTCAGTTCACCCCGGAGCGGCTCGGCATTTTCGGCACAAATCTTTCTCCATTCGCTCGTTTTTATAGTTTTTTTACACAATAGTCGCGTTTATTGTGAAATGTGTGCTCATGGAGTATGATACGACATAAAAGCACGCGTATAGGCTCTTGTTCTTGTTCTCAGGTCCCCGGTCCACCTTAAACGCTGCACCGTTTAAGGTGGAACGGGAACGTTCGACCGAATTGTAAGCCTATAGGCCTCCAATATATCGATAATACAGGAAGACGATGCTCATCTGTTATTTCCATCTTACCGTACAACCTGGCGCGAAAACAGAGCACACGTGCTGGACTATTTTACCGCTCCGCGCTCGTTTCAATGTGGTGGGCATGTGATGCGTCACAGCTTTCCAGTTTCGCGCCTCTGGGGCGGAGGAACACACAGGTAGCTGGAGCTAGAGCAGAGGAACGCTAGCAGGGAAGCTAATGTGGGATTGAGGAATTGGGGAATTTTATGCAAAAAAAGCAAATAAATTCAACAAAATACACAGTTATGATTATAATAAAGGAGTTAAAGTGCCTGGCGGTCCTTCACACATTCTGAGAGGACTGATTCTGCGCTGCTGCTTCGTTACTTCATACTTTACAGCAGATATGGACTGTTCATATGCGCGTCACACGCGTGTGTGTGTGTTCTTGTACTGCTATACTTGTGAGGACCTCATGTCCTCGCTGTGATGGGACTGTATGAAGTTTTTGCCTAAATGAGGACATTTTGCAGGTCCTCGATTGAGGATGTGTTGTTTTCACCACATTTACTGTTTTATTTGAAAACTAAAGGAGCAGAAAAGTTGCTTCGTGGATACTGAGGTTAGGGTTAGGGTTACGGTTAGGTTTAAGTGTAGTATTATTTACCTACAGTAACACAAAAATCAATAGAAACCTATGGACGTCCCCAGATGTATAGTAAGACAAACGTGTGTGTGTGTGTTACAAGTGAAAACAACTTCAATTGATGTATTATGGAAATGAAATAAAATTTCTGAACACTATATTTGGTAAATGTATATTTTAATAGTTAATGTTAAAATACAGATACAATACAAATTATAAGAACACATTTTGGGGAAAAATATTTATACTATTCTTTAAATATGTTACGGATATAGTGTTTTTAAAAAAAAATAATAGATTTTTATATATATGTAGAGAGAGAAAAATTAATTGACTCATTAAGATTTTTATATATATATATATATATATATATATGTAGAGAGAGAGACAGAACTGGATATCCTAATGTCCACAGTTTACTATCTAGTCCCTACTGTCCTATATCTGTCATAATTTATTGAGTAGTTCTAGTTTGTCTGTTTTGTGTTAAAGTGTTAAAGTTAGCTCGTTTCAAAAGACGTTCTTGTTTTCCCATAATCTTTGCAACTGGATGCCCTTCTGTGCTCTGTGGAAGACATTTTTACACCATATAATCCTCCTAATCACTTCAAAGTGAAAAAATATGGCTTTGGAGGAAACCACATTGAACTAGTCCTTTAAAGAGCTAGGAAACCACATTGGACTAGTCCTTTAAAGAGCTAGGAAACCACATTGAACTAGTCCTTTAAAGAGCTAGGAAACAACATGCGTTCCCTCACTAATGTTTTGTGTTCCCTCATTAGCCACGTTTACATGCAGCCTAATAATCCATTAGTAATCCAACTAATAGCTTAATCAGAATGGAATACGTCCAAGTAGACACCTCAGTCGGAATAGTCTAGTCTGATTGAGGCCATTCAGAATACAATTTCTATCCGATTGAATGAGGTGGGTAATCCTGTAAATAATCAGTTAAATAGAAGAATAATATCTGTGTAAACGCCTGAATATGATTACATTCCCTATCGGAACGTGTAAGTCTGTTCTGCGCGTCATAGCGAAAGGTTTATAACGTTCAACACAGTGGAGAAGAAACTGGTCTGCAGAGGAGACGAAGTTCATGCTCTGATCTTTAAAAGACGGCTGTGGGACGGACGTCCAGCTTATGTGTCTCAGAACACGACGTCTTCCTCTTGACCTTCTTTAACAAGTGCATGTGAAGGACGTTTTCCTGAGTCTGACATCAATTTAAAGCCATTAAAAACACAAGCACTGCTCACTGCTGCTCATCTCATTTTGACTGGACTCACGTGATGCTCGCTGTCATGGTGACGTTCACTCTAAGCGGTTCTCCGCACGCACGTCATTACGCATTGGATTACTTGTAGCGAGCATGTAAACGAAGATTTTCCACCAGATTGTTGAGTGGAGTGAGCATGAACACCTCAGTCTGAATCTGTAATCTGATTGTATTCAATTGGGTTGGCAAAACTCTTTGCAGCCACTGAAGTTTACACTGATCTTGGATTGAAATATAAAGTCGTGACGCCTCTCAAAATGTGACTCAAACTGAAACTGAGACAGAGTGTCCTCCTACAGTAAAACCTACATTTACAAAGACTGCAGCGAACAACTGAGGAATAAACTCAGCACAGACTGACGATGCTAAAAACAAAGCTCTAATGTAGGCGCTGTCGTGGGGCACCTCTGGTCCTACGTGGGCTTGCTGTCTGATATTATATTTTGGGAATTATTATATTATAAAGAACGCATTTTTTGCAGGGAACGTAATGTCATTAACTTTTCTTTAAAAAACAAACAAACAAAAAAACGGTGCCTTAGGCCGCTTCCTATTTCCCCAGTTATATTAAAACAGGACTGCCGAACAGCAGAGGGCGCCCGCGAGTGAGTCCTCACTGTATGGGAGTGAATGGAGCTCAACGGCTAAAAAACAAGTTAAAATAGTTTATCGTCACTCGCGCAGAACTTTCCTTTACTTTTAGAAAGTAGAAGGAAATATTTCACTAAAAAAACAAAGAAATCTCGCCGATATGTTTCCTTTTTTTCTACAGCAAACGGGTTTTGGGCAGCAGGGGGCGGGCTTTACTGCTAGAGCGGGATGATTGATGGGCGAGCGGAGCAGCTCATTGGCTGTTCGCGCTCACTGACCTCATGCACCTACATGAGGCGCCGTTTTAAACTCCTACAGCTCGAGTTTAAAAGCTCTTAAAATATAACAGCGGTGTTAAAATGTTTTAAGCTGGTTCAGGAGATGACTGTATAATTTTACACTAAAAGCGTTTAAATATTTATAAACTATGATTTCGCTCAAAGGCTCCATATCGACCCGTTCCTTTCGGACTCGCCCGGGAGCGCCCTCTAGCGTCGGAGAAACCCGGAGGACAGCGCAGAGCGCGGCGAGTTATCTGGTGGTAATGTGATCGCAGCTCGACAGCGCCACCTCGCGCTGCTCCTTTAGAAACGGAAAACGCGTTTCGATTACAGCTGTCCTCGTACAGTGCCCGTAGTTAACCATCGCAATGATTCCGGGGGAAACAATTGCTGAGAACCGTAGCGTTCCGCTCCGGAGAGGTCGTGTAAACAGTTCCTCGTGTTTCCGCCCGGTGATGATTTAAACGCTAAATCCGCGTTTTATCCGCTCCGAGTTCCGCTTAGGGCGACAAGTCGGTGTCCTGATGCTGCTGAGGCGCTTAGGGGCGCTCGGTGGGGGCGCGGCGCGGTGCGGGCTCTCTCTGCGGAGAGTGGCTCCGCTCCGGCCCGCTCTCTCCTTCACCCAGAGTCGCGGCCGCGCTGCCGCTCCGCCCGGAGACGAAGCTCAGCCAGCCGGCAACCACCGACACACCGTGCTGCTGCCCCGAACCAGCTTCCCAATGAAGCTCGCCGGCCAGGAGCTGCTGGAGCGGGAGCTGCAGATCCAGCGGGTACAGAGGAGGCAGGGAGAGGCGTGGGGAGGCGATGGGGAGGCGTGGGGAGGCAGGGAGAGGCGGTGGGGAGGCTGGGAGAGGCGGTGGAGAGGCAGGGAGAGGCGGTGGGGAGGCAGTGGGGAGGCTGGGGGAGGCAGTGGGGAGGCTGGGGGAGGCAGGGAGAGGCGGTGGGGAAGCTGGGAGAGGCGGTGGGGAGGCTGGGAGAGGCAGTGGGGAGGCTGGGGGAGGCAGTGGGGAGGCTGGGGGAGGCAGTGGGGAGGCTGGGGGAGGCAGGGAGAGGCGGTAGGGAGGCTGGGGGAGGCTGGGAGAAAACCTCATATCTCTCCAAAATGGTAACTTTGCAGGAGAAGGAAAAAACCTACTTTACTGTTAATGTAAGTCAATGGAACCAGACGTCTCTCCAAGTCATTTTAGGGCATTTCTTTTGGTCCATTCATCATGAAATTCACACACGATATAAAGGACGACAGGGACTTTCAAATGATGTCAAAAACAGAAAAATGACAAATGGAGATACCAGGTTTTGTTCCAACAACAGCAAAATGCTGGAAATACCAGGAAAAGTCTAAGTACTAAAGTTTCAGTGTATTTTATTTTGGATGCAGATGTTCTGAACTGTTATGATGTCGTCTAGGAATGTGCCTTCGACCAGCTGTATGCCTGGCAGAGAGAGAGGAAGGCGAAGAAGGAGTTCTGTCTTCATGATGGACCTCCCTATGCTAATGGAGATGCTCATGTTGGTCACGCTCTCAACAAGGTAACTGAGGCTCTTCCTCAGCCTCAAGTCTAAGACGTCTTGCCAAGGCTTTGGAATGACCGGCTTCTGTGCCAACAATGGAAAACGTGTCTAGTTAACATGCTGACTGTGAGCGAACTCATTCATTCTGGGGTTGCCGCGCTGTTGTTTCAGCAGATCCTGACTGAAGCATTAAGTTGTGAATGTTCTGGTTACCCAGTAGTGATGCGCCGATCCAGCTTGGATCAGTATGGATCATTCTACTGAACTGGTTCAAAGTCAGAGCTGAAAACACATTTTGGGCTTTTAAATGACTTTTGGCAGTAGGGTTAAAATCCTTTTGCTTTCAGTGACCCTGTACCTCCTTTAATTTCAACAAAAAGATTGAACATTTCAGTTCATCACTAACAGAACAGCCATAACCGTACTGGACCACTTTACCAAGTGTTTCAGTAGTGACTGTTTCGGCAGTGACAGTTTCAGCTCATTTTGAGCAGAACTCAAAAACCCTAGCTAGTACATGACCAGCAAACAGCTTTGAGGGTGTACACACAAAATTATTATATATTAAATAATTATTATATAAAACACAATTTAGTGTTAGTGTTACTGAGGGCGAAGCGGCTTAGAAAGTGTGTGTGTATGAGTAAGTGTGTCTGTATATGTATAGGTAGTGACAGTTCGTACAGTTTTGCGCTGCTTTTTAGACTTTGGGACACATTTACTTCAAAACAAAGGGATCTATCTGCTCGCCATGGGGCCATGAGGCACAGGGATGCAGTCTCACTTCCCGCTCTAAAATGCAGGGGTGTGGCTAAAGTAAGGCCCCGCCCACACACTAAAACTCTGCGTTTTGGCAGTGACATGAAAACGTGGCAATGAAAAGCAAAATGTTAAAAATGAAACTCTTTGATCTTCCTGTTAAAAGCAGTCAGAAATAAGTGCAAAAAAATTAAATAAACAAAAGTTCACAAAATTTAGTGAACCTATAAATGAAAATATTGTGTATATTGTGCTTATTACTGTCTCAATTAAAGCCATATAACATTTTTGTAAATATCTAAGGTCTGAATACTATTTGTTACGAATCGTTCTCTGAATTTATTATTTTTTTTTACTGCTACTTTTTTATCGACTGCAGTTTGAACTAATTCAGTGTAACGGTTTATGAACTTATGACAGCTTATACTGTCCCGCTATCAGCACTACGACATTATTCAGCCACGTTTTGGTCATGATAAAATTGTAACAGTGAAGTTTTATAAACTTCCTAGAACATTATTATTTAAAGCCTTTATTAGCCTCGAATACACACGAGTATCTTAACTCCTTCTGGTGCTGATTGGTACACGGTCTCAGCCAGACCTGTGAAGTCAGGTATTGGAATCTGTGTCAGGAGAGAAAAGGTTGGATGTCCAGTTACAGTCGTATTCACTGTAATGTTGTTCTGTGCAGATTCTTAAAGACGTCCATAATCGTTTTGAAATGCTGAGAGGGAGGAAGGTGCACTACGTCCCGGGCTGGGATTGCCATGGACTGCCCATCGAGCTGAAGGCCCTGGGGGAGCTGCAGACCAAAGAATTGACCCCTCTACAGATCAGACAGAAAGGTCAGGAGTTAGGAGCTGAAGGGTCACACATGTACATGTGTTGCTTTCAGCAGAGACAGCCCTGCTGTTGCTGCCTCATAGGCTCCCCACGGTGTGAACACCTCCTCTTACGTTTTGTCTAGTCACAGTACAGTGCAAGTCAGAGACCACTCTTCATTTATTTACCAGTCAAAACGACCCTCAAGTACAAACTGTTCATTTTTCAGACCTCAACTTCACTGAATGTGTTTGGGGTGTTCTTGGATGGTGAGAAGCAGAAAATTCAACCAACTTCTAAGACTGAACTATGTAGGTGTGAAAAATATCCCTGCAGATTTCTTTGAAAATCTAAGCAGGTCTGCTGAAAAGAGTAGAAGGTATAATAAAGGTAAAGAGTGGCCGCACTAAACCTGGAAAAGACATGTACGTATTTTGTTGTTGGGCTTCTGTTTTCTGCTTTTTTCTGACACTGGAAAATGAAGAATTTGTGCTTAATGGCTGCGCTTTTTTGTGCTTTGTATTTTTCTCGAGAACTTAATTTAAAAAAAGGTTTCTGACTTGTAGAAGTGGAAGAAGTGAAGAAATTCTGTCCAAAATATGCATTTTAAACTTATAATATCCTTATGTATGATGTTTAGCTATTTAGCTATTATATTATGAGTCAAAGAGATTTGTTTTGCAGAACTTTGTGCCATATTTTGTCATTTTATTACCTGGACTTGAACCTGTTAATACAGCATGTAATTTGAATGCAAGTGTAACTCCTGACACAACTATGTAATAATGTACATTTACATTACATTTAGTGCATTTGGCAGATGGTCTTATCCATCTTACAATTTGACCATTTTATACAGGTAGGTGAAGGTGGTGTTAGGAGTCTTGCCCAAGGACTCTTATTGGTATAGTGCAGGGTGTTTACCCAGGTGGGAATTCAACCCCAGTCTACAGTGTAGAAGGCAGAGGTGTTACCCACTTCAGTATACCAACCACCATGATGTATAACTAAATGACAGTAACCTGAGATTAACTGTTGTCTTACTGCAGGCTTGTGAACTAACCATCTGAACTAAACGTACATCTGTACAATGACTTGGTTTACAGTTATTGGAAGATAATTATTTATTTTTTCATTGAATGTACGAAAATTACACTGAAACCCACATTTATAGACTCTACACCAGGGGTCTTTACTTAAAATTCAATAGTCCAGTTAGAGAAAATTTCTTCAAGCAAAGGTCCAGAACATCATAATGTCTAACCTGCATCATGACTCAGCGCCATATACTGTTTACTGAAGTAGCCGAGTAGGAATATCAACATCTTATACAGTCGACAGCTGAATATCAGATCAAATAAAGTCCAGTTCAGTCAGATTTCAACAACATTTACTGTCAGTTTCCTCTTTTTAGAGCACAACATGTGAAATAACTCTCTGACTCACTTTCTTCTCTGACTGCTGTTTCTCGCCTGTGTGCGCGTCACTCACTGCAGTCTACGTGCTTATCGTAATGGACACATCTGATTGGCTGAGTAGCTCTATTAGTGACCTCTGCTCTACATGATGCTTCTGTGTGCCTCTAATTTTTTTCCTTCTCTCTGCCTTTGTTTGTTTGTTTTTGTGTTTGTGCTCCACAGCACGAGAGTTTGCAGAGGGGGCAATAGCGCGTCAGCGGGCGGCGTTCCAGCGATGGGGTGTGATGGCTGACTGGCAGAACTGCTACTACACCTTTAACGGGCAGTATGAGGCTGCGCAGCTGCGGGTCTTTGAGGACATGCACAGCAAGGTGACATCTCACACAATGCAACTCATTTCAATTAGTGCTGCATTTTCAATATTAATTATAGATATCATACATTTCTTTTATGCCAGGAATTTGCAGTGTAACAGTGTTGCTGTATAATTAATGGAACATATAAACAAAGTCATTCAGAGTGGTTTGATGTGAAACGTGCCATTCCTGAGAAAGGTACCGATTCAGAGTTGATCACAGTGATAGTGATGAAAACCAGCTGTCCAAAGCATTAATACGCCAAAAGCTACATTACAGAAATTTATTTGAGGAACTGGTTATGAATATGTTGCCTGATGCCTAAGACACTGTTTTACACTCATTTTGAGAGATGATTTTGGCTTAAAATGTATTTTAAAATCCTATTTTAAAACATCCTCAGAGAGTTCTTTGCCATGAGGTGCCATGTTGGCTGTCCAGTGGCCAGTATGAGCGAATTGTACCTAAAACACCAAATTTAACAGCCCTGCTCCCCATTCACACCTGGAACCAGGAAGCTCTAACAATTCACATGACACCAGGCAGGGACAACGACACAACTGGGAACAATTTGGACATATTCACTGTGAGGTGGACTCACTTGTGTTGCCAGCTATACAGACATTAATGGCTGTGTGTTGAGTTCTTTTCAGAGGACAGTAAATCTGCACGGCTATACAAGCTGCACACTGACCACTTTAAGTTATATGCAAGGTTCATTTCTATAGTGTCGTCTCATGAGAAGATATAAGATATTTGCAGAAATGTGAGGGGAGTACTCACTTTTGTGAGGTACTGTACCTGCAGGGTATTGCAAGGCAGAATGCCCCACTGGTTTTATCAATATCATGGTTATTTTGGGTAGTACGTAAAATGGCTATATTAGCGTTGTAGACACTGAGACCTCTGTTTCCTATAACCACCACTGTAAACAAATCCGAGACCCCTCTGAATGTCATTGTTTGTCTCAGTGATTTGACTACATAAAAATTGTTTAAAAATCTGTTGTTTTGCTTTAATAATCCTAGAATAAATGATAAATAAATGGATTTGTTTTTGAACGTTGGTGTTACAATACGCTGTCTTACTTTTCAGGGTTTGATTTATCAGGACTACAAGCCTGTCTTCTGGTCTCCTTCAACCAGGTAGGATAACTCTACAGTTGGTTGGTCTGCATAAGACCAGGTGTCTATAAGGCCAACAGACCGTTTGGCTGATAATATCAACAATCCACAGTTCGTTGAAGATATCTCTAAAAGTATTGTGAACATAACAGCGAAAGCTACTTTTTTGGTGCTCCATCTAGTTTTGTCCCTGTTGTTTGTTTAAATTCGAAACCATGCCTGCCTTATTTGAATACCCAATTTACTAAAAAGATATCTGTATGTAATAGAACCCCTCCTGCTCCCCCCAGTATATTTCAGACATGTAGGTAGCACTGCAGGAGAAAATTGTATACAGGGCCTTGCAAAAGTATTCATCCCCCTTAAAAGTCAGCGAATGTATCTGGATTACAAATGACCGTCAGATTGTTCCAGGCGGTATTTTATGTTGCAAACCATAATGCTTTCAGAAGTAAAGTTTTGAAGCAGCTGCTTGCGTAAGTATACCAGTATACACCTCACAACAAAACCGTAACCCATATTTTATAAGGTTTTGCTCGGTCACTCTGATGCTTTCTGGCCAAAACTAGACATGCTTCCATGTGCTTTTTCTTCAGGAATGGCTTCTTTCTAGCCACCCTCTCATTCAGGCCAGCTGTAAGCAGAGATATGACCCAGCACAAAATATCAGTGTTATTTGTAATCTGGGCAAATCTGACAACTTTAAAGGGGTTTGAACCATGGGGGTCCTGACCACTGAAGAACAGGGTAACAGAGTATCAGAGAAACAGATGGACTACAGTCTGTAACTGTAGAACTACAAAGTGCAGCTATACAGTAAGTGGAGCTGATAAGATGGACAATGAGCGTAGAAACAAGGAGGTGGTCATGATGTTACGCCTGGTCAGTGTCACTTTTGCAAGGCACTGTTGAAATTTTTTGCAATTTCAGTGATTCCATGGTGATTTCTCTGTGTGCAGGACGGCGCTGGCAGAGGCTGAGTTGGAGTATAACACTGAGCATGTGAGCAAGGCTGTATACGCTACTTTCCCCCTGACCACACTGCCATCTAAACTAGCGTCAAGCTTAGGTACACTTTACTCTCTCTCTTTATTTCCACCCCTCTCTCATTTTCTTCATTCACTTTTAGGATAAAAATCCAGCATAAGTTTTAAAACCACTTCTAATATGATGTATACTTTGTTTCTCTCAGGGGCTTTGGGTAAAGTATCTGTGCTGGTGTGGACAACACAGCCGTGGACAATACCGGCTAACCAGGCCGTCTGCTTCATGCCCAAAGCCCAGTGAGTCCAGCAGACACACATAACCTCGCCTGAGCTGTGGCTCTGCATTATGCAGACTTACTGTTATCCTTGCAGTAACTTTCTTTCACAGTGAATGTATCTGTATCCACAGGTACTCTTTGGTGAAGAGAACAGATAATGAGCAGCTCCTCCTAGTGGCCACTGAGAGAATTGCCAGCCTGACCTCTGCACTGGGCACTGACATGCAGAGCCTGGCCACATTCATAGGTATACATCATAATTTTTGGGTAAAATATTCATGAAAATTTGATGTATAATTGAAACTGCTGTTGTTCACGACAAAACCTCGTATCTCGATTTTTGTCGTTTTTCAGTTTTTGACATAATTAAAAAATGCCTGTTGCTCTTTACCTTGTGCATAAATTTTACGCTGAATGGACCAAAAGAAATTGCCCAGGATTACTTGGAAAAACATCTTGTCCCATTGACTTACATTCAAAGTAAAGAAGGTTTTTCCTCTCCTATAAAATTACCATTTCGGAAATATGAGGTTTTGTTCCAACAACAGTGAAATATTGGTTAAAAATATATACAGAAACTAACCTGTTTCAGTTCATCATGATTGTGATGAGACAACCATGAACACATTTACATATGACCTGCCAGTCAGGCCTACAGCACCCTCGCTACCCATTCAGGCTTAAGTGATGTGATGAGTGAGTTACTGGATGGGAAGAAGTGAGAAGAACGATTAAACGTTGTGCTGTTCATGCCTGTCGGGAAGCAAACGTTTCACTGTTGCCTTCCAAAGCACCCATACACCCAAAAGGAGAGATTGAAGTTCTGGCAGGCTTGAGACTTTTTAGATGCAGTCGTGGGCTGGAGGTTAGGGAACTGGCCCTGTGACCGGAAGGTTGCTGGTTTGATCCCCAGCTCCGACAGTCCATGACTGAGGTGTCCTTGAGCAAGACACCTAACCCCCAACTGCTCCCCGGGCGCCGTGGATAGGGCTGTCCACCGCTCCGGGCAAGTGTGCTCACTGTCCCCTAGTGTGTGTGTGCTCACTAGTGTGTATGGGGTGTTTCACTTCACCGATGGGTTAAATGCGGAGGTGAAATTTCCCTGTTTGTGGGACTAATAAGGGTCACTTAAATGCTTGTTTAAAAAAGTCAACATTTCTGCACAATTCAGTCATAGATGTTTAAACAGTCATTCCCATTGGCTTACTGTGAAGTACTTTTTATGTAAAGAAACTTGTTGACTTGGTATACAAAATGACCAGTGAACTCACACAAATGTTTATATGTACAGTTTAATGATGGTAATGTAGTAGCCAATCCAAGGAAATAATGTTTTTGGGCTACTTTTCTGCCTCACAACACCCTGCATGTGCCTCTCTGCCATGAAGGAATTAAAATATTTTAGCCCACTAGCTGGTCAGAAGTATTACAGAGTAATATCTTTGGCATCAGGCAACATTTTCATTACTATTTTGTGTCATAACCTTCTGCGATGGAGCTTTTAGAGACCTTAAACTCTTCAGACGTCTCGTTCCTATCACCACCACTGTAAACAATTCTGACTCGGTAAGCATTTCACACCAAAACACTCAGAATGACTTTGTGTACATCTCAACCATTTAACCATAATGCAGACATTTAGAAAAATTGGTTGAACTCCCCATTAATACTTTCTTCCAGACGTATCAGCCTGGACTTTGGACATGGCATGCTTTATTTAATAGTTGAAGGAGTCAGCCAGGTCTGAGGACATTTACATATATCAGTTTTAAAGACACAGTAACATCTCTCTCGCTCTCGCTCTCGCTCTCGCTCTCTCTCATTCTACTTTCTGTCTAGGGTCTGATCTGGAGGGTGGAGTCTGCCAGCATCCCACCATCTCTGGCAAAGAGGTGCCACTATTGCCAGCTAATCATGTGACCATGGCCAAAGGTACCGGATTGGTCCACACTGCTCCTGCCCACGGCATGGAGGACTACAGCGTGGCCACTCACTTCAACCTGCCTGTGGTGAGTCTCTCAAACCACAGTAATTGTAATGAGGTGATTTTTGAGTAGGAGTAGCCCATATCCTGACCCTTCTCCTCTGCCCTTCTCTCTCTCTCTCTCTCTCTCTCTCTCTCTCTCTCTCGCTCTCGCTCTCGCTCTCGCTCTCGCTCTCGCTCTCGCTCTCTCTCTCGCTCTCTCTCTCTCTCTCTCTCTCGCTCTCTCTCTCGCTCTCTCTCTCTCTCTCTCGCGCTCTCTCGCTCTCTCTCTCTCTCGCTCTCTGCAGGAGTGTATAGTAGATGAGGAGGGGAGGTTTACAGAGCTGGCTGGTGCTGAACTACAGGGGCAGTGCGTGCTTAAGGAAGGCACTGCTACAGGTTAGAGATGGGGGGGAGGAAACCTCTGAACTTAAATAAATTATTTGGCAAAAAAGAATGAAATTTACATGATTGACAGAAGTTACAGAATTAAATGTATATGGAAATTGAGTCACAAGAGCTGCAAGATCTAATTAAAGAGGTTTAACATAATAAAGAGGAACGTATTTGGCAGTTTGGCACTCTGCATTCAAGCCTTAAAGGAGAATTCTACCAATATTTCAATATTGAAATGGTTCATTTGCAGAGAAACTTACCAACTCTGGTCTCTTTACAGTGGTGGTGATAGGAACCAGGGGTCCTGATGTCTACAATGAAAATATAGCATTTTTGTTTACTATCCAAAACCACTAGTAATCCTACACTTGCCTTCTTAGCGATTGACCTGAAAAATAACTCTTTGGGGATTATTTTGCCTTGGAACAGCCTTCATCTTTCCCTCCACCATGAATAATGGATTACAGTACATTTTAGACCAATAACTTCGTCACAAAACTACCAATGTCTCAGAGATCAGGCTGTATATTCATAACCATTTCATGTAATACCTTCTGCTAGGGAGGTGGACGTTTGGTTCCTATCAACACCACTGTGAATAATTCGGACTCTGCAAGCTTCTCTAGAACGGAGCGTTCCGCAGCCAACCACTCTGGGTGACTTTGCCTACATCTTAACCATTAAATTATACAGCAAATTTGAAAAATTGATGGAGTTTCTCATTGGGCCTGGAAAAAAGGATCTGCTGGTGTTGATGGAAAAAGAACCTGGAGTTTAATTTACAGAAAACAGATGAATTTAAGCTTAGCAGTAGTCGTACCCCAAATGTAGATGTTCTGTCAAAACACATAAGTTTGCTTCTGGTCTGACTTCATTTGGGGGGGAAGAAAACTGAATAATGATCAGTTTAATGTGGTCAAGCTTGGGGTCATTCTACACAGTCTTAGCTGATGTAGGACGGCAGTGTCTAAGGCATGAGTGCCAACACTGAACCAATACGCTTAGTTATATAGCTGCAAAACGTATTAATGTTGGAGTGATATTCCACTGTATTTACTGACAGACGTGTGTGTGTGTGTGTGTGTGTGTGTGTGTGTGTGTGTGTGTTAGTTATATCTATGCTGCGTGCTGCCGCCGCGCTGGTGAAAGAGGAGGAGTGTGTGCACAGTTACCCGTACGACTGGAGGAGTAAGAAGCCAGTGGTCATCAGAGCCAGCAAACAATGGTTCATAAACACAGCCAACCTCAAAGACAAGGCCAAGGTGACCCCACGATCCAGCACTCAGACTTACTAATGTTGCTAATAATGGATGATAACGGCACTGGGCTTCGTTCACCAACCAAGAAATTTCTTCTTAAAAAGTTATCGTGCAGTTTTCACAAAGACTCCAACTTTTACCAGTGTTTTCTTATTTGGATTTGTTCTCCGGTAAGAACAGAATCTACACACACTTCAGAGCACGAAGGTGTGGGCAGTTCTGTGGTTGAAGAATTTAAGAAAAAAGTTGACCTCATGAATCTGACGTCGACGTTTTCTGAGGAACTTTCTTAACAAATCTGAGAAAAAAGGATGTTGGTGAACGAGGCCCATTGCTGGTGACATTAGGCTTTCCCTATAACTCTCCTTTTTTGTAATCTACACTCACTGGCCACTTTATTAGGTACATGTTCAATTGCTTGTTAACTCAAATAGCTAATCAGCCAATCACACGGCTGCAACTCACTGCATTTAGGCATGTAGAGGTGGTCAAGACAACTTGCTGAAGTGCAGACCGAGCATCAGAACGGGGAAGAAAGGGGATTTAAGGGACTTTGAACGTGGCGTGGTTGTTGGTGCCAGACGGGCTGGTCTGAGTATTTCAGAAACTGCTGATCTGCTGGGATTTTCACACACAGCCATCTCTAGGGTTTACAGAGAACGGTCCAAAAAAGAGGAAATATCCAGTGAGCGGTCAGTTGTGTGGATGAAAATGCCTTGTTGATGTGAGCGGTCAGAGGAGAATGGGCAGACTGGTTCCAGATGATAGAAAGACAACAGGAACTCAAATAACCAACCAGAATCTCTGAGGAACGTTTCCAACACCTTGTTGAAAGTTTGCCACAAAGAATTAAGGCAGTTCTGAAGGTCCAACCTTTTACTAGCACCTAATAAAATGGTCGGTGAGTGTATGTTAATAATTATAGCAGCTCCAGTGCAAAACTAAAGAAGCAAACTATATTTGGGGTAAAACTGGAATGATTCCCTCAGAAATGAAAAATGGTTCAGGCTGATTTCCAGACAGTGTGCTGCTCACAGTCAATAGCAGATGGATGCCAGTAGCACAAGCTAGGGGTGGTCAGTATGCAGGGTTGGGGTGGCTACTGAAAAATTTGTAGTTAGCTACTTTCCTAAATTTAACTACTTTTCCAGAGAAAGTAGTGGCTACTTTTGATTTTCAAAGCGCGATTGTCAATGTTTGTGAATCTCCACCTGACACACCAAACAAGCCCAACTGATGGTGTGAACAAGACACTGCATTTAATCCTGTGCCACTGAAAAGCTTTTAAGTTTAAGGCCCGATCCCATTTCACCCCTCAGCCCTACCACTGAGCCCTTAGCCCTCTGTTTTGAGCGTTCACATCTAGGGGTAGGGTGTCCCAATTTTAGTTGAGATAGTGGGGTAAGGCGAAGAGTTGGGGCCCTCCAAACAGAGGCTTTTCAGAAGCTCACTAAAAACAAAGTGTTATGAGAAAAAGAAAAAAAAACAACGGCAAGATCGCTGTGCAGGTGACTAAAGAAACCCACTAATGTAAGTCAATTCTGATAACCACTGTATTATGTTAGTTTAATGTCGTTTCCCGTTCCACCTTAAATAGTCCTGCAGTTCTGATGCCTGAAGCGCCAGAATGTAACCGCTGCTCCATTTAAGGTGGAACGGGAAAATTCTAACAAGAAGCTGGAGAATATCTGACTTCAGCTTCGTATTACCAAATAATTAACGGTGGGCGATAAGAAATAATTGTCCCCCTCTCTTTGGAATTGAGTTCAGCAGTAAGGAGCTGAACTTGACCCTCCTCTGCTGTCCCTGCAGACGGGCAGGGTCGCCTACAGAGCAGCGCTAGTAGCTGTTAATGAAGCAAAGCTCTTCTTTATTTGAGGGTCCCAGGTTCGTAGGGCAAGATTCCAACCACTGCCCCTTGTAACTCATTTCCAAGGGGCTCAGGGTCACACTTGTAAACAAGGTGTAGGGGTAAAAAGAACAAATGGGATTGGGCCAAAGTGTAACCAACAATCACACAACCAAAGGCGTGATATCCAACAAAAATTTTGACTAAAGGCAAAGTCATTCCAGGTTTTTCCTAACAAAAATCGAAAGAACAACTGGTACAAACCAATTTTGTGCAAAGCATTATTAACCGTTAAAATGCTACTGCACCAGTTTAAACATTTCCCCAAGATATTTCCAGATATGACATTCAGAGTCCTTTAAACTTCAGCATCAAAATTCTCAGTGACCCTGGCTCTGTCTGGGGTGAGAATCAGGCCTGAATGATGTCTCCACTGCTGCAGAGCTGCTGCGGCTCCACAGCAGAACTAGATTTCTAGGTTAAATATAATGATAATCCTCCTTTACTGTAAAATCATTATAACTCACAGTTCTAACTCAGCTTTCACAGTAAACACTGGAGTTAACGTAGAACTTTATCGCTGAAGACTGACACCAAAAAAAATATGGCACTATTTTTTTTTTGTCTGTTCTAATGTTTTAAATCTCAGAAAAACTGAGTGTCACGATTCATATTGTGTTTTGTGAAAAAGGAAGTGCTGCAGAAGGTGCGGGTAATGCCGGAGTCCGCGAGGGCCAGTCTCTTAGCCATGCTGGACAGACGGACGTACTGGTGTATCTCCCGCCAGAGGAGCTGGGGCGTTCCTATACCTGTGTTCTACCACAAAGAGACGAGACAGCCACTCATAAACAAGTACTGCTCACATGAACTCCACACACACTTGTGTACTGGGTGTGCAGATATTCTGTTTTCTCCATATTGGCTTTTGCACTGCTTGTTTCACAGAAGTCATGAAGAACATGAGCCTCCAACAAACACTGAAATTTCATGATACAACAAGCATCAATAATTTTGGTCAGAATGAATGCTGGCCAGTCTTCCACCATGTCACTTTGAGGGTTTACCAGCTTGAAGGCCAAATAATAATATGTAGTGAAATAATTGCAAATATATTTGTTCATATAATAGCAGCTCTAATCACCAAGTACATCAGCTCTGTCAGTGATGCTGACGTCTGGACTCTGAGGTGTTGGATCAATTAAACACCTGCAGTTAGTTATTTCCTTTTCTCAGTGAGGGCTTCTTGGCAGCCCATGGTGTTGTTTTCTCACCGTGGAATGGGGGGACAGTTTTGGTGGTCTGTCAGGTTTTCCAGCACAGCTGTTATTTCACTTGGTTTTCATTGACTTTCTCCTTTTTTATGTAAGTGGATTATCTTATATCTAATTTCCTCAGAAATATCTCCTGAAAAACCTTTACTTAAGGGTTGTTTTCACAAAATGAAATAAAACGTTTATTGTCTGTGGCTTTTGCACAGTGGATTCTCTGAGTTTTGCTCAGTACTGTATAAACGCAGACGTGTAATTTTGTTTGCAGCTCTTTGGAGAAACTTCATTATTGCTTATGTGATTGACAGGCACACAGTGGCTCACATAGCCAAGGTATTTGCGGAGAAAGGAAGTGACAGCTGGTGGGAGGAGCCTCTAGAAACGCTACTTCCTCCAGATGTGCTCAAGAAGGTAAACATGGAGCTGCAAGGTTGTGTGTGTGTGTGTGTGTGTGTGTGTGTGTGGGTGTGGGTAGATGTGTGTCAGAAGTCATGATTTCACTTTGACTCTCGAGTCTTGGTTCCTCTCAGTGGTTTTTCCTCATGTTCTTGTGGAGTTTCTCCTCCTACATCTTGGTTCCTCTTAGTGGTTCTTCCTCATGATCTTGTGGAATTTCTCCTTCTGAAACTTGGTTCTTCTCAGTGGTTCTCCTGTCAGTGTCTTCCTCAGAGAGAGCTGCTTTGGGATAGTATGTCTGTTTTACAATGTTCCATGAACAAAACTGAACTGAATGTTTTTCTCTTTGGGGTAATGGATATAAAGTAAATAAATCATTTAAACGAATCCGTGATTTGTGTGTGTTTCAGAGTAAAGCAGGTGCAGTGACGGATTATGAGCGTGGGGAAGACGTACTGGACATCTGGTTTGACAGTGGAACGTCCTGGGCTGCTGTTCTACAGGGTGAGTCAGTTTTGCCTTCAGCTTTTGTCACTATACTTCAAAAAAAATATTCACTCACCCATCCAAATCACTGCCACTGGACTCTAGAGCAGCAGAGACGTGTTCTCTAGAGTGACAAATCACACTTCTTCATCTGGAAATCCGATGGATGAGTCTGGGTTTGGCGGTTGCCAGGAGACGGTACTTGTCTGACTGCATTGTGCCAAGTGTAAAGTTTGGTGGAGGGGGGATCATGGTGTGGGGTTGTTTTTCAGGAGTTGGGCTCGGCCCCTTAGTTCCAGTGAAAGGAACTCTTAATGCTTCAGCACCAAGAGATTTTGAACAATTTCATGCTCCCACCTTTGTGGGAACAGTTTGGGGACGGCCCCTTCCTGCTCCAACATGACTGCGCACCAGTGCACAAAGCAGGTCCATAAAGACACGGATGAGCCAGTTTGGTGTGGAAGAACTTGACTGGCCTGCACAGAGTCCTGACCTCAACCTGATAGAACACCTTTGGGATGAATTAGAGACTGTGAGCCAGGCCTTCTCGTCCAACATCAGTGTCTGACCTCACAAATGTGCTTCTGGACGAACGGTCAGAAATTCCCATAAACTCAATCCTAACCCTTATAGAAAGCCTTCCCAGAAGAGTTGAAGCTGTTATAGCTCCAAAGGGTGGGCCGACATCATATTAAACCCTATGGATTAAGACTGGCATGTCACTCAAGTTCATATGTGGGTGAAGGTAGACGAGCCAGTACTTTTGGGCGTATAGTGTATGTGCATAATAACAGACTGCAGCCTGTAGATCTGTTGGTCAGTTTCATTCTCACTGCAGGCAGTGGCAGTGTCTGTGCTGCTGGTATGAGTGTATCATACACAGCGGTGTTGCTGGAGTTTTTACACAGCTCAGTGTGACTGCTAGGTTGAGAGTGGACCACCACCCAAAAATATCCACCCGAGAGCGACTCTGCGGCCTGTGACCGTTAACGAAGGTCTGACGGATGACTAGCACACATTACTGTAGTTGAGCTACTGTATACCTGTAAGGGGGTGTTTCTGATAAATTGGTCGCTGAGTTTTAACTGAAGCTTCCAGACAAACGTGGCAAATTCATATATTTGTGTCTTCAGTGGGAGAGGAAGATGACAGAGCTTCATCTACAAAGACTAAACGAGGGTGGTTCGGCCTCTCCAGTGCAACAAAACAAGGTTTTTAATATCGACTAAAAAAAACCTCAGTCACTGTGTCTTGAATGATCCATCAACTAATTCACTAAACACAGACTCGTCAAATCTGCATCTGTTTTTCTCTCGTCTCTTGACTTCTGCATGGAAGCATGTGGTTAGATGCCTTTAAAGGTACGATAAGCAGAATATTCCACAGACAGAACCAGTAGAAGCGAAACTATTGCTTAGCGTACCTTTTAAAGTTTGTTTTCCTGAAGTTAACATTTCTGTTTCTTGACCCAAAGCGCTTGAGGATTTTCCCTGCTTCCTCGTTCTGGCCTCTTGCCTTTTCTTAATTAGGCTTGTACAGCTTTGTACTGATTGCTGTCTGTTTGTCTGCTGATCTACATGAGCTGCTCAATCGTGTTCCTCCTCAGGGCTGATTTGTTCTGGAGAGGAAATGAAAAACGACTTGCAGTGATCAGGTATCAGTCGCTAACTCCGTTAATCTCTCTCTCTCTCTCTCTCTCTCTCTCTCTCTCTCTCTCTCTCTCTCTCTCTCATTCTCTCTCTCTCTCTCATTCTCTCTCTCTCTCTCTCTCATTCTCTCTCTCTCTCTCTCTCTCTCTCTCTCTCTCTCTCTCTCTCTCTCTCTCTCTCTCTCTCTCTCTCTCTCATTCTCTCTCTCTCTCTCATTCTCTCTCTCTCTCTCATTCTCTCTCTCTCTCTCTCTGTCTCTCTCTCTCTCTCTCTCTCTCTCTCTCTCTCTGTCTCTCTCTCTCTCTCTCTCTCTCTCTCTCTCTCTCTCTCTCTCTCTCTCTCTCTCTCTCTCTCTCTCTCTCTCTCTCTCTCTCTGTCTCTCTCTCTCTCTCTCTCTCTCTCTCTCTCTCTCTCTCTCTCTCTCTCTCTCTCTCTCTCTCTCTCTCTCAGAGGCTGACCCGCGTGCAGATGTGTATGTGGAGGGGAAAGATCAGCTTGGTGGCTGGTTCCAGTCTTCTCTCCTAACTAGCGTGGCTGTGCGTAACAAAGCACCTTACAAGTGAGTATGTGTGAGTGGGGGATGTTAAAGGGGCTTTCAGCCATTACTACATCTGCTTGCTTGTGTCCTTCAGTGGAGCCGCAGTGGTTTCTGGAGTGAGGTTAAAAGGTTTAAAGACTAGGCAAACTGCCCACTGATGATTTATGTTGAAGTTGGGAGGAAACAAATACAACAAACTGAAACTACGACTGCTTCAGAGTTGATTTTTGTGGGTACACAGTGGGTAAAAGTGGCCCAATTCTTCATATGTGACACAGATGTGTTCTCTGTCAGTGTGAACAGCAAAAGACGCATTGAATTTGACATTTCAATTACAATGTGAGACGCTTTAATAATATGTGGAACTGAAATCGACCTGCGGCAATGTGGCCCAGTCTGTTAAAGATTTGGGTGGAGGTTCTTTAAGCTGTTCATAGTGTAAATATTATTCATTGTGGAGCTCACTGTCTGATCAAATATTACACCTGTGTGCACATCAGAGAAGTCCTGTAATGACACGCCTGCTTACGCGCTCACCTCGTGTGTGTTCATCAGGGCACTGGTAGTCCACGGCTTTGCGGTCAGTGAGAAAAGAGAGAAGATGTCCAAGTCTCTGGGAAACGTGGTGGACCCTGACATCGTCATCCACGGAGGACCGGTATGTCACCGTGCCTAAAATCATCCGTCCAACACTCGTTCAGTTCATCCATCAATCAGTCATTCATACTGTGTGTTCAGATGTACGTGCATCAGTTTATCGGTCTTATCAATCGATCATCCATTCATTCTTCAGTCTATATGTCCATCCATCAGTCCAGCAAATCGTCCTTCATCTGATCTAGCCATCAATCTATTCATACATCCAGCAATCCAAATATATTCTTAAAATTGCTACTTTAAAATTGTAAAAATGATCAAACTGAACTGAAACCTGTTGAAATTTTGAGATTCCATGTGGATCCATCATTTATTCTCGCAGTCATATTTCTCTCTCTCACAGGACCTGGCAGCATCTCCTGCTTATGGTGCGGACGTGTTGAGGTGGTGGGTCGCAGAGTCCAATGTGTTCTCTGAAGTCCAGATTGGCCCTAAAGCACTGAACTCGGCCAGAGAGAGCGTTAACAAGGTCTGACACCCACAACAGCAAGGGATGGGGTTCAGAGCTGGGCTATACACCCATGTCCTGAGGGAGGGGAGTAACAACTCTAACATGTCCCAACACAGTTGATTTAACTTAACAGCTAATTAGCAAACACTTGATGAGATGAATCGGACGTCTAAGCAGTGAAAACACCAAACTGTGTAATGCAGTGGTTCAGGAATGTCTGTAGAATTTTCTACAGAGCACAACTACTAAAAAAACAACCCCAAACCATAATCCCCCCACGCTGGAGTTCACTGAGCTCCTGAGATCGACCCATTCTTTCACTAATGTCTGTAGAAGCAGTCTGCAGGCCTAGGGGCTCGGCTTTATAGACCTGTGGCCATGGAAGTGATTGGAACACCTGAATTCAATGATTTGGATGGGTGACTGAATACTTTTGGAAATATAGTGTATATTCAAAAACCTGTCAGGATCAGCCTGATTTCATTTTTTTTGGAAGTACATTATAGATATTGTTGGAAAATAGTTTCTCATAAGCTGCTTCTCTCTTTAGCTGAGGAACACTCTGAGGTTCTTGCTGGGGAACCTGCAAGGTTTTGACCCTCGCACTCAAACTGTTGATTCCAAGGACATGTACTACATCGACCAGTACCTGCTGCACCTGCTCAGGGAATACAGCATCAAGGTAAGCTTTGGTTTACAATTATAGCAAAATATTCCTGGGTTGTATGGCAACTTTGTGCTTTAACAAGAAGAGATAAAGAGAAAAGAAATATTGCATAATAACCAAAATAGGCGTTTGTGTGTTAGGTGACCGATGCCTACAATGAGTTTGACTGTGGTCGAGTGATCCGTCTTCTCCAGGCCTTCATCACCAGAGACCTGTCTAACTTTTATTTCAGCATCATCAAAGACAGGTGGGCAGCTGCTCTCATGTCTCACTAGACAATCACAACCAGCCTGATTCATCTAGACTTAAAGGCATACCACCAAATCTCTGCAATTTGTAGATTTGTCGATGGCTGCCCCGGGCCATTTTTGGTCAGTTTGGCCAGTTGTCCACCATAATCATTTTGTTTTGGCATGGGGCCCCGTTAGGTTTCTAAGACTAGGTTTCTAAGCACAGAGCTGCTCTGACTTGTTTTTTTCCCTCATTGTCAGGCTGTATTGTGATGCAGAGAACTCTGTGGGAAGGAGGTCATGTCAGACGGCTCTAGAGGAGATTCTGGACGGTGTGACACGGTCCATCGCACCCATCCTGCCTCACCTGGCCGAAGAGGTGTACCAGCACGCACCTGGGCATGATGGTATATACGCAGACATACATTGACCAAAAATTGCCCTTGTATATGCACTCACTTGCCATTACAAGAGCTCCAACTACCTTATAAGTACAGAGTTACAGACTAGCCCATCTGTAGCTGCACAGTTTGATACCTACCCTCTGTTGCCTTTCATCACTGGTCAGTTTCTGACCACAGGGCCACTGTTGACCACATCATTTAGATAGAGGACCATTCTTAGCATAAATTGTGCACCAAGATATGGGCTACTGAACGTACACTCCCCCCAACCCCCCTCCCCCCCGGGACATTAAGCAGAGCAAATGTGAGAAAATTACATATTTAAAGTGTATTTCCATGAATCTTTCAAAAATTGCATAATTCCACCGTTCCAATGTAAACAGTCACTCAGACTGGTTTGCTGTGAAATGGTTCATTGTAGAGAAACCTACAGTCTGATTTCTTTACATTTGGTGGAATTCCCCATTTCTTACATCTATAAATTCTACTCTGTGTTCTCTCTGTCTGTGTAGACGGTGAGACGCTTTTCCGGAGCGGCTGGATTAAAAGCAGTTCAGTGTGGCGGAAGCCAGGATTGGAGGAGGCAGTTGAGGGGGCGTGTGCTATCAGAGACTCTTTCCTATCCTCAATCCCAGGACGCAACGCAGTGGAATATGATCTCACTATCGCCGTTGAACCCGGCCTTCTCTTCGAGCTCATGGAGGTAACACTAAAAGACGTAGATCGTTAGTTTTTGCTCCGTGGAAAACTGATCAATAAAGCATCACAGATGCCCAAACTAGGACTGTATAGGTTTAAATTCAGTCAAAACTTTCATCCTCCTCCTCTTTGCCCTTCCATCTACCAGTCTCTGCAGGAGGAGCCCACCTCTACCTCGTCTCAGCTGACGGAGCTGATGATGGCATCTCGCACCACGCTGACCAGCGCGCTGCCCAGGGACTTACCCTCTGACACCATCACCAACAACGGGAGCTTCCTCATCAACCTGGAGGGTCAGACACTAAACACTAAATTGCTGTCAGAACAAATAAACAGGAACGTTCAAATCCGGAAATGTGCCCAGCTGTACATTAATGTGCCCGGACTAGTAATGCATTTTACAGCCACTTAAAAATGACCTGCCACCATTAACATGTCTGATGCCCTTCATCTGTTTTCATCCTGTAGGTGGCGTTATCCGTGAGGACAGTGCATACACTATAGCAGCGGTCCCCATCTCTCTCTCCCGCTGTCCTCGGTGTCGCCGCTACACATCGGACACCCCCGAATGCCTTTGTCCACGATGCCAAACTGTCCATGGACAACCCCAGTAAATGCCTCACGTCGCCACGACGACCACACAGCAACTGCTTCGCCTGATCTGCCTGCGGCAATCTGTGTAAAGCGAGGACTTCAGTGGACCAATGAGGACTGGAACTCTCCTTATGGACTGTTCTTGATGTGGAGCTGGATGAGGACACGGGCGAGTGTTTGAGTAATGCTGGATTTGTGTACATACGGTTATGAACGCTATACGCTGGACTATGTAAGACTGAGGCCACCTGAAAAAAATGATATCTGAGGCTGTTTGTTTGGGCAGTGAAGCTTTATTTTCTTGGAAAAACACTATTAGATTTAATACAAATAAACAGTAATGAAATGATTTGATTTTTATTGGTATGTTACCTTAACTATTCCCAGATCTCTCATAGAGACTGTAACTATTGATAAATTCTCGATGCTTATTACTGTATTGTTTATTTGTATTTAGTATTTAGTCTAGTGCTTGCACGAGTAAATCACACTGCCCAGATTTTATTTTATTTTAAAGATGCTTTGTGATGCATTTTAAAGGGCCCATAGCATGGAAACGTATATTTTGCTCTTTGGTTTTTTTGAGTTTGCTGTAGGTAAACATTGTCATTTAAAAAACATACCGTTCACTCTATAGTTCGTTTTTAGCTTGTTGTCACTAAATCCAACACACACACACTTTCTAAGCCGCTTCTCCCTCAGGGGGGCGGGGGGTGCTGGAGCCAATCCCAGTGGCCATCGGGTGGTGTATTTACACTTTTCTGCTAATACAGCCTACAGCCGTTTAGCCCCGCCCATTCACACTTAAGTTATTGTGTGTCAGCCCAGCCTTCCCCTTAAATGATGTGCGTTCAGCCAATCAGAATATAAGTAATTTGCATGTCACTGGCTGTTTACAGGCAAAGATTTTTGCCAATCTGATTGAATACATTCTGATTACAGAGCCAGACTGAGGTGTTTTTGCTCACTCTACTCGACAGTCTGATGAAAATCTTTATATGCTCTCTACAAGTAATCTAGTTCAAAATGACATGCATGTGTGGAGAACCACTTGGAGTAAATGTTATCGTGACAACGAACATCACGTGAGTCCAGTCAGAGTGAGATGAGCAGCAGTGAGCAGCGCTTTTAATTTTGTTAATATGTCTCAGAAAAATGTACCTCGCATGTCCTTATTAAAGAAGGCCGAGAGGAAGACGTCGTGTTCTGAGACGCATAAGCTGGACGTCCGTCCCACCGCCGTCTTTTAAAGATCAGAGCGTGAGCTTCGTCTCCTCTGCAGACCCGTTTCTGCTCCGCCTTTCACTATGGCACGACGCACATGATCAGAACGGACTACAGGCGTTCACACAGCTATCATTCTTCTATTGAACATTAATTACCCACCTCACTCAATCAGATAGAAATTGTATTCCAAATGGCCTCAATCAGACTAGACTATTCCGATTGAAGTGTATACATGGACTATATCGATTGCGCTATTAGTCGGATTATTAACAGATTATTAGGCTGAATGTGTAAACATGGCTAGTCTTAAGGGAACAGTCCCATGAATCTAAGGGATAAAGAAATGTTGGAAAATGGTCGTGTACAAATTGTTTTTGGTACATAAAACCACAAACGTAAGAAGGCAATGGGCCCTTAATTCTATTTTGAAGAGAACATCTGCACAAAATCCAGCATTACTCACACGGACCCACAACTGAAATGGTCTCCGCTGCTACATGTGGACAGAACACAGGGTTTGGAAGTATTTATTGAGGAGGTACCATTAACAAAGGCACTATTTTGACTTGAGAAAGTGGCTCAAAAGTGAAGTCCTGACCAGTCCAGTTTGGCAGAATGTACATACGTGTCTGTCCGTGGGTGTGTATGTGGGCAGGGTAGTGGGTGTGTCTGAGAGAGACAGACGTTAGGATGCAGAATAAAGGGGACGTTACTGCCGCCTGAGTTTTATACTTTATTTTATTGAGATTATTTCTAAAGCCATGGGCGACAGCCTCCTGTGTGTCCTTGTGTTCTCAGAAAGAAGAAGTGATTACTGAGTGAAGCTGTTAATGAGAAAACGCTGTGCTTGTCTGCTCTTCCTTATATGCAAACCAGATTCAATAAAAGGCACACATGAAGGATGTAACATTTTCAACGTATCATATGGGTCTGTTGCTAGAAACAGCTGCAATTATGGGATGATCTCAGGTGGGCCATGTCTCTTGTGATCTTGCAACAAGAATACAAGTCTGGGGACAAGCTGTTATACTTCGGGTGCTGTATTTTGCCAGTTATGTTGGCTTTTAAACCTGCCCTCAAATTCCTCTAGTCTGTACTCCTTTAACATCCAGACCGCAAACAGAGCCAATTTATGGGAACCCCGAACTGTGAGAGCTTCTTCAATGAATGGGAGTAAATAGAGTTTAATGGCTAGAAACTAAATCTTAAGCGTTTCTATTCATTTCTGAGGGACGCTCCTTTCAATTTTCAGAAAGTAGGATTTATTCCATTTAAAAAAACAAATATAACTTGGCATTATCTCTGGTTTTCTACAGCAAAGAGGTTTTGGGCTGCAGGACTAGTGCTGATTAATTGGCGAGCCGCTCTGCCTGCTGGCCGAGTAAATCAGTTCACATGAAAGTCATGAATGTTACTGTGAGAAGTCCTAGAATGAGTCAAAAAAAATATGACAAAGGTTGAAATATTTTATTCTGTTTTATCTAAACTACGATTCTGCACAAAACCTCCAAAGAACCCATTAATTTGCACTTGCTCAGGAGCGCCCTCTAGTGACTGCCCAACCTGGAAGTCATCATTGAGCGTGAGTGGAAATTCTCTAGCACAATTGACCAGGCCAGCTAGAGAAACGCTGTCGTTGGTGAATGGAATGTTTTTTCCCATTTGCGAGAGGACAATGTTGATTTTTTTACAAAGCGTCACATCCACATGCTTAATTAAAGGCTTTGGGGGACGTCTTATCCATCAGACAACTTTGACGAATGCATCATCATCAACCCCTTTTTTGAGCTCCACCTTCACAAAGCTTTGGATTGGTTTAGACAATTCATAGCCCCTAAGAAGTCTCATGGTTGTCCCCTGACGTTCTTGTTACAAGATCAAGTCTGGCCCGATGAACCTCAAGTGGATGCTGTTCTTTTAGTAGCAAGATTACCCTCAACTGCCCTCCGTTTCGTTTACATTCAAAATGTTGTTAATACGATCTTAATAAAACAGCTATAAACATGAAATAATCTCCTTTTCTATATACCTATTCAAGCTATGGGGTCATACATTACGCAGCATTCAAACTCCTAGACTGAGCAGTGAAAGGCCCTTTTTGCGTCTTTACAATAAGAAACAGCAGCACTTGTGCAGAACTGTGTTCACTACAGAGCCTCTTTTCTGCCCCAGACACACTTTAAAATATACCTTTCAATACATTTATGACCCCATTCCTCTCATTTTGAGCACGGGAAAGGAAAAAGAAACAAAGGAGGACGGGAACTGGTGTTGGTGTCAAATGGGACCTGCGAGTTCACTCTCCAAAGTGAGGTCCAGGCCCAGGGAGATCCAAAGCTAACGTTGAAAAGACGTGAAAAAAGGAAGAATGTCCAAAACGCGTACGTTACACGAACAGCCATCCACTGACAAATAGTTCTGTCCTTGTGTCTCGATCACTGAAATAACGAACAAATGAGAGCTACATGAATGTGAATGGACTGACTGACTCCCCCACTCTACTCTGTCCAGTAATATAACCAACTAACGTCATACGATAAAGTACTGCATATTACAGTAGCAGCATTGGGCACTACTCAGTAAGGCCTTGTTTTATAAATGCCCCTTGATTTGCTGACCATGATTAGATGCATAGAACCGCAAACACTGTTCTTCTATCATTCTTTCATTCAATCACTCCTGTCTTTAACCACCTTCACCAGCCAGTTCTCCTGGATTTAGACCCAAGACATTTTGCTTTTAGCAGACTTTACAAAGACTAGAAGTACGTACTTGTGTTTCAGCGCTAAGTAGGTGCAGCCTCAGAAAATGGGCCAGCTGTGGCTAATGCTTAGAGTGAAAATTGATATTTACACTCTTTTCCCCTCTTAGATCAGCCAAGCCGCGGTTGATGTGTGAAGTTTGCCTCTTTAGTTTTACAAGTGAAACCAAGGCTACGTTCACATTACCAGGTTAAAGAGGCACAAATCAGATTTTTTGGCCTAATGTGACTCAGATCTGGTGTTTTCAGGGATGTGTGGAGGCAAATCTGATCTTATCAAATCCGACCTGAGCCAATTTCATGTGGTCTTAGATCGGATACGTATCTGATTCATGGCTATGAGATTCATGTTTTTATTCCACTGTGCGTGTTCCATCATTCAGCGTTACTCTGGCAGCAGCGCCGAACAGACGTTAAAGCCTGTAAACGGTGGAAAAGCAGCTCATCTCACCTTTTCTTCCTTCGTCCGGCTCTAATAATGAAGCTGAGAGCTGATCAGAGTTAATGATCTTCTCAGCGAAGCTCGTTCTGCTCGTTAGTTTGTGCTGATGATGCAGTGATTCAGTCACGTGACGTTACTGAGGAGGAGGAGCTCATGAGGGTCATTTCAGGAGCCGGTTCATCACATTAAAGATGGATTTGAGTCACGTACCTAAACCAGTGTGAACCACCGTGTCAGAGAGATCAGATCTGAGCAAAAAATCAGGCTTGTAATGTGAACGTAGCCTAATGTGGAGTCTTGTTTCAGCATTGAGTTTGCATTATGCTAATGGGTGGGCTATGAGCAATCTTTACTAGCTACATCAGCCTCGTAGCTCCAGTGCAAAACTATAGATGCAAACTTCAGACACCAAACATGCATCTCCTGACCGACCGAGTTAAGGGGAAAAAGTGTGTAAATCAGTTTTTTGCTCAACTACTTCATCCATTAGATTGACTCAAGCTGACTGCTTTGAGAGGCCTCAAGCAGATCAAAAGGTGACTCCTGAAAATAAGCCAGACTCCATAAACCTGTGCTTAGAAAGTGTCTGGACTCCAAGAAATCCAAGCTTTTCACTCTTTTTCAGTCTGTTTCATTGTTTCTTTCTCATCTCTATGATCCCTCTCTCCTGACCTCGTGCTACTCTCACTCTCATCTCCATCACTTGTGCTCCTGTAGTGAGTCCACAGCCTCCAGCAGGTGCAGTGCGATGCTGTACTGGGCGTGATTCTCCGGCAGCATCTCGATGACTCTGCACACCAGCCGGCTGCTCTGCTGCAGCGACACCGAGGGACACTGCAGCTCGCTCGGGTCCTGCAGGAACACAAAGAGTGTGTGTGGAGAACAAAGATAAGGTGTGAGACTTTTTTCCTCCAAGTTGTGTTTTGAATAGCGCTGTCAAATTATTGATAAAATGAATCGCATTTTATTTTTTCAAAAATAAAAACTATATAAATTGCAGGGCACTTAGCCATAGTTATAAAATAAGATTCATCAGCATGATCAGATATTTATGCCCTTGGTCTGGATATATATGGTCTAGCTATGAACCTGGTGCAGAGGACTATGTGGACTGCAGTTGTGTACATCTATGCTTGTGTGTGTGTGTGTGTGTGTGTGTGTGTGTGTATACACTCGCCATTGCTTTGAGCCAAGTGCACAGGGTGGGGGGCAGTCGTGCAAGGAGCTCCATGGTGGCTTTGGTCTGGGTTTGTGAGTGCAGCAGAGAGAAGGCCAGTCTCTGACCGGTCAGCACCAGGAGCTGAGAGCCCAACACATCTTTATCCTCCACCTCCAACATCACCTGAGAGAGACAAAGAGAAAGAAGTACCTCTCAATATTAATACATATTTTCTTCTCAAGGCACAACCAAAAGCCCTTGAGTTGTGGTGTCACACAAGAAGCGTAGTCCAATATGTGAGTACTCTAAACACCCGTGCAGCCCAGGAACAAGGCGTGCATTATATTATTATTTGTATAGGTGTAGTGTAAGCTCCAGGTTCTGGACCTTCAGGATTGAGCACCTGCACTGTGTACACAAAAGCCTGTACTAGAGGACCTCTAATACTAATTTCAGTGATCATAGTTTTATGTTTGGGGTCCACTGAAGCAGATTTACATGCTTAAATGTTCCAAAAACATTATTTTTCTCAGACTGTACAACTCTTCACCCTCTGTCTAAAACACTGTTAGAGCTCCTGTGTCTTTAAGCCCCGCTTCCCGATGAGTCCGTTGGGCTCTGATGGGTCATTTGCTACAGCCCTGCACATTCTGTCCATCTTGCAGTCTACAGACAGACCCTTCTCTCCTGAGCAGCCGTAAACGCCGGTGTGGTTGTTTTTCTAATAGCGTCTGTGTCAGTTTGAGTCAGAGTCAGGCCAGAGTCTTCTCAACGTGGCTACAAAACGGAACACAATCTCGTCAGACCTACTGGAAACCGGGAGGAGTGCGTCATCTTGTAACAAAGAAAAAGGGCTGGAATTCCAAGGAAAATGTGGTTTCTGTGGGAGAGAGTGACTCCCTCTGGTGGGCACCTTGGGCATTGTGACTTGGCAGATTGTTTGCATGCATAACACAATAACACACTAAAAGAAAAGGAAAAACCAGAAAATGAAACAGGTCCCCTTTAAAGACATTCTGATCCAACAGCTTACGCATAAATGCGGGCAATAAATGTTTATAAGACTAATAAGTTTGTAGTAATAATTACTATGTGAGACTCGTTTAACAGTGAATTATTTTAATGTTTGTTATTAGGCTCTAATTATCCCTATGGTTTGGAAGCCTTCATTAGTACTGTAAAATGTGGAAAATGTTTAAAAAGAGTAGCTGCATCGTAACTTTTGTCTAGTACGGTATGTTTCCTCACCTCCTCTGCACGCAGGTCCAGGCCCTGGTTGTAGAGCTCCCAGACGAGGTGCCTGCGCAGTATATCTGCACTGACCTGCAGCAGAGAGGCCAGTTCCATACACACTGCCAGCCAGTCAACTTGCCCGCCTGTTTTGGCAGAGCCGCTGTCCTCTGCTTCACCAACAGCCTTCACCCAGCCGGTCAACACCTGCATCAAAAACTGCAGAGAGAGAGAGAGAGAAGGAAAAATAACTCACGACTATTCTTTAAAGCAACTTTCCATTTTCAGCCAAGACGTGTTTGTCACGTTAAGTCCAAACTTTACTCATTTAGTTACAATTGTATGCACAAGTTTGGATGCCCCTGGTCAAATTACCCCGGCCAAATTACCCCGGACATATTTTGTTGATTTTCTAAGTTAGAAGAAGTTACATCTGCTAAAGAAAACTGCAGCACATTTAAAAGCACAACTTCTGTTTATTTACTGAATTTAACCATTAAAAAACATATTTTGTATTTATGTTGTTTGTTTTTTTTCCCAGTATGTTAAACTCTGCAAATAAATAGAAATCATGCACTAAAATCAGCAGGAAAATGATACATTTAAGTTTGCTCCCTGCAGAGGATGTGTTTTTTTATTTTTTATTTTTTTACTTAGAAAATCAAGAAAACATGGAACGTGACCAGGTGTTCCAACTTTTGCCTCCGACTGGAGCCAACAAGCAATGGAAGCTTATACTACACTACAACTGGATATTGGGATTGGGTATGTTAGATTTTCCACTAAACTTTACCCTTCAGATTTACAAAGAAAGTAGCAAAATGTGGGACACAGAAACGAGTAGGTCCAACAGTAGAGCAGCGGTGGTGATGGTCCAGGGACAATGCCGATGGCGTTTGTTTTTAAAGAGTAGAGAATGAGAAATGAGTCTGACCTCCTGCCTGATGGCCACCAGGTTGGGGTCTACGTCTCCGCTGGGTAGGAGCTGGATGGACGTCAGGTCCCTGAAAAAGGCGTTCTTCCCCTGCAGGGGACGACAAGAGCGCACATAACACCACGTCTCACTGACATTGCTCAAAAGGTACCGACCAGTCCGATCCTTCCTGAAAGTCCTGTTTTTATAAGTATTTGTGTGTTTGGATTAATGACCACTAACGATTAATGTTTTTTCAGAACACAAATTGGCAAAAAGCAACAGAAGCGGCACATTTATCCTATATAAAGACAACTGTTCCATCCTTCCTTAGGATCCTTTACTTCTATTCAGGTACATTTGTGATCAAAGTGATGTCTTTTTTCCTCAGATACACTTTAGTTAGACTACATCAAAAGGGGGAATGTAACTAACAAACCTTTTTTGCAGTGAATTGTGCCTAAAAGTGATAAAAACGTCTTTGGTTTCTGAGAAACAAACTGAAAAAAATCCTCTGAGAAAACTAAGGGAAAAGGAAGAATCTGACTTTGAAATAGCACACAATGAAAAAAGCATTAAAACACAGAGATATGGTGTGTTTCCACCTTGCTGTCGAAGAGGCTGAGGGGTTTGAGGCGCAGGGAGAAGCTCATGGCTGCGTGCAGCAGGGAGGCCAGCAGGCAGTGATGCTGCACCAGCGGATAGTGCACCGCCTTCTGCTGCAGAGCCAGTTCTGCTATAGACGCCAGACCCTCAGCACTCCCCCACACCTCCTCCATACACAGCTCTGGCACAGACACCTCCTCCACCCCTGAGTCCGCCTGAGAGAGAATATGTCCACATATTGTTCAAATGAACATTCAGGAAATAAAATGACTCTACTAAGATATTTTTCACAGTATTTTTCAATCAGAAAAAGAAAATATGAAATTTGTGATCAGCCATGCACGCGCACATAACCACCACAGCAAAAATGCTCATCAATAAACCCTAAAAAATGCAAACCGGCAACACAGATATTTGTTAAAGTGCCTGCAAAAGCTAAACAATCACGTCGGTTTTTAACAATCTGTCCTTAAGAGAAAGTTTCAAAAATTCTGCTCAGTTAAATCACTAAGATATAAGCCATTCAGAGTATTTACGGTGAATACCGAGTCAGAACTGTTTACAGTGGTGGTAATAGGAACCAGACGTCTGAAGAGTTTAATGTTCGTCTCACAGTAAGTTATTATTATTATTATTATTATTATTACATGAAACAGCTACAAAATACACTGCCTAAAGCCTGAGACACTAAGTCAAGTCAAGAAAAATCTGAAAAATCTGGGTCCGAGCCCCCATGAGCGTCGTCAATGGCAACAGTGGCAAGGAAAAACTCTCCTTGAGAGGAACCAAGACTCAAAAGGGGAATCCATCCTCCTCTGGTTCACACCGGATAGCAAACAACATTAGTTCAAAATATGAGAATACAAAACAGGGAAAACAGGTGGAGCAATGGTTGATTAAATAGTTTATGTTTATGCATCAGTAGCAGCAAAAGGTTTTCAACCAACTAAAATGTATTTTTTTTATATCCATTCATGTCAGGGAAGTACATGCAGAACATTCCCAGCCAAAATAGTTGCCAAGAAAACCCTAGTTTTGCAGATTTGTCATTATTTTACCGTTTTCAGCACTATAAAACGCTTATAGGTTCACTGGTCATTTTGGATGGTAAATAAAATGGCTATAAATGTGCTGTAGACAACGTGACTTCTGGTTCCTATCACCACCACTGTAAAGAAAGTTTCTCTACAATTACCCATTTTACACATTGTAGCGCTGGTTTAACGATCCTGCTGTAAGACGTAAGCATAGTCCTGCACGTGCATTCTCATGCTGATCATTGCTTACTTTGGAGAAAAGAGGATAAGGAGGTAGAAAAGAGGAAGGCGAGACCTCCATCAGAGTCTGCAGCAGCTGCACACAGGAGCCCAGAAAACTAGTCATCGCTGCATCCCCCATTCCCACGTCCTGCACACACACACACACACACACACACACACACTTGTATGAACAAATTTTTTTTTAAATGTTTTTTTTAAGCATTACACTGATATTCCTTTTCTGACTGATAGTCCAGAAAACTCACCCGTCTGCAAAGTCTGTCTTTTGGAGCCTTCCCCACCTATGAGCCCCACAGACAAGTCAGTATTAGTCAGTATCATGGAACATACAGTACCAATCAGATGTTTGGACACATGCATATTCATCATAGTAAACCCACAGTATGTAAGTTTTGGGGATTTGGAGACCTCTCTGGTGGAAATGTGTAATTGTGCAATTTGGTAATGTGGTAGCAAGTTTTGTAACGTGTTTCGGACCTCTTCCCCGAGCGGATGACTTTTGCAAGTGAAAGAGTATTCAAAGTCAAAACTTGGTAAGAACGTGTCTTTTGAGGCTGTAAGTGAATTATCTACCACTGGAGTCCAAAAACCCCACGAAATCTGAACAGACAGCTCACACATTTCATGAAGCTCCTGAAGAACAGTTCTTGTGCTGATGTTTCCAGAGGCAGTGAGGGACGCAACAAAGGATAGCCATTTTTTTAATGTGCTACATGCTGCAGCACTCAGTAGCCTCACTCTGTGAATTTGTGTGGCCTACCACTTTGTGGCCGAGCTGTTGTTGCTCCTAGATGCTACCATTTAACAATAATAGTACTTATAGTAACATAGTGGCCATGACAGTGCCACGTTTAAAGTCACTGAGCTTCAGTACAACCCATTCTACCGCCACTGTTTGACTATGGAGACTGCAAGACTATGTGCTTGATGTTAAACACCTGCAAAAGATGTGGCTGAAATAGTGTAGTGGATAACATCTCTGCCTTCTACGCTGTAGACTGGGGTTCAATCCCATCCTGGGTAACCACCCTACACTATACCAATAAGAGTCCTTGGGCAAGACTCCCAACAGCACCTTCACCTCCCTGTGTAAAACGATCAAATTGTAAGTCGCTCTGGATAAGAGCGTCAGCCAAACACCGTAAATATAAATGAAACATCTGAACCCAATTAGGTGGTGTGTCCACTTACATGTGGCCATTTAATGTAAATAATGTGGTTAGGTGTCTACGTACTGTATACTGTTTTTTTTTATGTCCCTCAACAAATAGTTTCCAACAAGGCCTCAACATCAGTGTATTTTCTTCAGTCCCGTTGGAAAAGCATCTCAGCTGGCTCATCATGAAGCTGACTGAGAGGACGCAAAGAGCACGCCAAACAAAGTGAGGGCTACTTTCTAAACAAACTTAAAATAGATGGTAGTGTGATTTGTTTAATGGCTCTTTTTTGGTAACTATATACTTCAACATATTATAATATTACATAATTATTACACAATTATGTGTAGGGTGTATTATTGCAAAATGTAAAACAGTAAAAATGAGGATAAATCCTTCTATAAGTAGATGCGTCCGCACCTTTGACTGGTACTGTACTTTCTAATGAATACAAACGTGTACACATCAAATCAATTAACAACTCAGAAACCACACTAGCCTTTTCCATTAAGAAGGCAGCAGCGGAGAAGCGTTTGACAATAAACGTGTTCCACATCATAGAGGAAATTCCTGAGGGAGAAAGAGACGAGAACAGGCTTTTAAAATGAAGAATTCTGCATTTAACTTCAGTGAAAAGAGGACACCCTGGGTTCTTTTGAGTAAAATCTCTTACCTAACTGAATATGAGGGCTACAAATCATCTTCAGATACTCCACTGACCACTCCAGATACCGGCCCATCTGCAGAGGAGGGGGAGGGAGAGAGAGGGGGGAGAGAGAGAGAGAGAGAGATTTTTTCTCAAAAATACCACTTTAATATTTTGCTGTTCAGTTCTTCAGAAACTACTATTATTGTACCATCACTCCTGAGATATATTTGAAGGTACTGTCAAAGACTGAATGTTAAAGGGAACTAAAAGGGAATTCCAGTATTTTCTGCAATTAATAATGAGTAATAAACACAGAGCAAAAATTTTAAAAAAGGATGCGCTCAGTGATGCATTTTGCATTTCAGCTCACACTGAAAGAGTACTTTAATTAGTATATATTATGTGCATTATATATATAATGCACAAACTGTTTGAATGCAGGAATGAAGGAAACAGACAAAGCAAACAAAAACAGCATTTTTCATTATTGTTTGCTATTTTTATTGTTACTGAGATTGTGCTGTGTTACATTTGGACATTTTATTGAGGAACTATTACATTTTTGGCTTTTTTATCCAAATTCTTTTCCTTTAGCCAATCATTTTCAGCTAAAAAAATTTGCAGCGTCCAAAATTTCGGTGCATCCGTTCATGTGCTGTCCCTGCCCCCGCCCCAATTCTCTCTGCAATTTAGTCGCCTCCAATTCCACCCACTAGTTAGGACTCCCCCAGTCACACAATACTACCAGTGCTAGGAGGGTGAAGGCTAAACACAGGCTTCCTCCGAGACCTGTAAACCAGAAACCACATTTTTTCGAACTGCCGCTCACACAACGTCACTGGGCAGCTGAACGTGGTTGGAGGAAAGCGCCTGTTCTGTTATGTCAGTTAACAGATGCCTGCACTGACTAGAATTGTGTTGAGTGATGGGGGGAGGGAAGGGGGAGCCTTCCTACCCACCCAGAGAGAGCGAGGCCAACTGCGCTCTCTTGAACTCCCGGCCACGGATGGCTACAGCATCACCAAGGATCAAACTCGCGATCTCCTGATGACAGAGCCAGTTCATGTACTGTTTGAAATGCAGCTAGATAAGTACTCATTACCCAAACGTATAGAAAGGTATGCGCTTGGCAATGTTAACTTTTTTATTAATCTACATTCTTTGTAATATGGGGTTTTGTAGGTGTACTTGCCTCTGGGTCTTTGTTCCACTGTACCACATACTCCCAGCAACAGTGAGCCCACAGCACATCAGGGGCCAGAGAGTGGGGAAACCGCTGACATACACACACCAGCAGCTCTGCAATAAAAACACAGGTACTCAGGTTCAAAGAAAAGGCACCAAAATACAAATAATATTTAAAAGACAACTAAGTACAGATGAATTCAACTGGGGAAAGACTCCATAATTACCCTCTAGCCTTTGAATGCCATCTTTTTCCGCCTCCGCCAGCTGCAAAAGTTCTTCTACAGGTTCTTCAGAGTTCTGCTCAGCCACTCTCCGCTGCACAATATCCTGCAACATTTCTGGAGCAGCATCTTGCCTGAAGATCAGCTTTGCAACACTGTCTGCTACACCTCCTGAGAGAGAAAGAGAGAAAAGGAGAGCGAGAGAGATAAAGGGAGAGAGTGAACGAGTGAGAGAGAAATGTGTCTGTGTACTTGTTTGTAAGCGTCTGTCACTCAGTATCTGCAGTACCTCTGCCACTCTCCAGCAGGGATTTAACTGAGCAGCGTGGGACAGCGCCCCCTGGTGATCCCTGAGGGGGAGGCAGACTCAACAGTGTCTGCAGCGCCAACACATCCTCCAGCTGCCTCACACACACCACCCACTGCTCCAGCTCCAATGACACAAACTCCCAGTCTGCCTGAAACTACAGAGACAGGAAGATGTTTGAAAAGCTCCAAAACACATATTTCATTATAATACAAATAAATAATGTACTATTAAAAAATTATTAATTTACGACCAAACCAGCATCTAACTGCTTAGGGGTGCGTTTCCCAAATGCTTCGGAACGCTGAAGAGGTTCAAACTACGAGGATATTTTTCCATGCAGTTTATTCAGAAGACCAATTACCCCGAGTATGTCTATAACTCATATCTTGCACACCAAACATGATTATTTGTGAATGTGAAACATCATTTAATTCTCCCTCCCTTGGATTTTTGTAAAGTTTCACCGGCGACATGAACTGACTGACCAATCACATTCATGGCGATAACCAAGATGACAGATCAGCCTTGTCCCAACAACTGGAACTTTCTGACAAACATCAAAAGGATTAGAATCTCCAAAACCTGCTCTAATGGAGCTCAAACTGGGCTAAAACAATATCCAAGACAAATACGGAAGCACTCAAAGTTTCCCAAAACAGAAAGATACTTTGTCACTTTTTCCCCATTATGTGAGCATCTTTTTGCACTTGAAGACATTGAGTACGTTTGTTTTGAGCTTCATCACATGTGGAGCTACGTGTGTAGTTACGAAGATCTAAGCCAGAGGTCACTAATAGGCGGACCGTGGTGCGAGTCCAGACCCAGACGATGTCCTA